>NC_084514.1:11790000-12090000 GCF_024500385.1 Phyllopteryx taeniolatus | reverse complement strand
AAATCAATCAGGGTTCTACATTTGGCCACAGTATGCCGAGGGCTCCTGGTTAAGGTAAGGCATTTTAAACTAAAAAGTTTAACTTTTCTGAAGGGAGAAGTGGAAGTCAAAACGCGGGAGCCAAAATGCGCCAGGATACTCTCTTTCCGGTTCAATAATTTTCAAATAATCCAGTCTTTCATTTGTTGGACTATTATTTCAGAATAGTACAAGGAGTAATGATTTGATTGTGATTCAGAAGTCATTTGTTACTGTAAATAGGAATAGCGAATCAGGATTTAGAGGGTGAGTCTGAGCCCTAGCTGGTACCAAAACCAATAAAATAACACCTTGTTCTTAGTGCTTGTTGGCATTTGTTACTGTAAATAGGAATAGCGAATCAGGATTTAGAGGGTGAGTCTGAGCCCTAGCTGGTACCAAAACCAATAAAATAACACCTTGTTTTTAGTGCTTGTTGGCAGTAATAAAACTAGAAATGGAGTTACAGATGAGCTTTTTCATAAACTCTAAAATGTAGCACCATCTAGAGGTTATGAAAAAGCTGTACACTTTCATTCCAATATGCCACCACCAATTAGAGGTTATGAGAAAGGTGGAACATACACTTTCATTCCAATATGACGGGTACGTATGACTGCATATATGTACAGTTGTGCTGATAAGTTTACATCCCCTGGCAGAATTTGTGAAATGTTTTTTTTTTTATACGACTGAACAAAAAGCATCAATTTCTTTATGGTTATGTTTTGTTTAATGATAATGCTTTTCTGAAATGCTTGACAGTTTAATTTGAATCCCATAAACATAAAATTAAATGTGTTTGGCCTGGCCCTTCAAGTTTTCTTTAAAGAATTGTACCCATCTTACAAATTTTGCCTGCGTAATCAAACATGAGCACAACTCTGTTTTTTCTCATTTACTAAATAAAAGTAGGGCTGTTAATTTCAAAATAAGCGCAAGTACATACAAAGAATTACGTGTTCAAATAAAGTGCTTAACTTCAGAATAAGCACAAGTACATACAAAGAATTACGTGTTCAAATAAAGTGTTTAACTTCAGAATAATTACTTGAAATAACTAACAAATGCATTATACATTGGTAGAATGGTTTTCCAGAATTTTGAGGTCAACATTGGGGGTGCGTGTTATACATGGGGGCGCATTATACACGAGCAATAACGGTACAACTTTGACTCCAAAAATCTCTGCAACAGAGAGGCCACCAAATTAACAATATAGAGTACAGTATGTCTGATTTTTATTTATTTTTTTCCTCTCCATGGGACCAGTCCAGGGTGTACCTCGCCTATCACCCAAAGTCAGCTGTGATGGATGGATGGATGGGTTTATGGATGGATGGATAGGAGTACACATACCTTGGCTGCTCTCAGGTGTGTTATCCTTGGATGAGTGAGAAGTGTTGGCAGAGCCACTTGTCGCTTCCCTCTCTCGTTCCTCCTCTACCTCCTCTCTGGGCTCCAGAGGAGAAGGACCTTCTTGAATTTTGATAAGTTCCTTTCTCGATTGATTGTTTTTGCACTTTACTTTCTCACAGTCAACATCCTGCAGTGTTTCTGGAGGCAGAGCAAAGTGCCAGTCCTCATCGTCCTCTTCTTCAGGACCAAATGAAGGAAGGCCATCCAATGCATCATCAAATGCTGCCTCTCCACTTCCTCCTCCTCCTTCACTGGGTCCCATGGTAAATGAGGAGCATTGTTCAGTGACGAGGGAAGCAATACGAGTTGACGGCTCTTCTGACCTCTCACCCATCTTTTCCTCTTGCCTGCTGCTACTGTTGCTGCTGTCCTCTTCTGGCTGTTGTTGTTCATCTTGTCCTGAAATTTCATCGACTGCCTTAGTCTCCTCCAGACCTCCGCTCTTAGAGGAGGTGTTGGAACCTTGGGAGGAGTCAGCAAAGTCTCCCAACCCCATCACCTGATCAAAGACTCTGGATTGCTGCTGCTCATGCTGAGGAGAAAGGGAAAGAGTGACTAAATAACCATGTCAGAACTGCAGGTAAACCTTGCATTTACAATGCAACTTCAACAAGATAACTGAACTTAATTTTTCAGCATTAATCGGCAATACTATGCAACCTCCAAATTTGAACACCAAAAAGTATGGAAAACAACCAAAATTGTCTGGAAAGATATGCTCCAAAAGTCATAGTGTGACATCACTATATCTTGTAAAACCTTCTCAGTTGTTCTTTAAGGGCAGATAATAAAAAACGGTCTGCAATCCTAAAAATGTAACATACATTGCAAAGTGAGATGCATTTATTGCCATTGTTTTGCATGGGGAAATTGTATGAAGATACAGTAGAACAAAATTAGGACATTGAACAGCACCTCAGAACAGATTGGTAGCAGCCTTAGAGGTTCCACTGAACTTGATTTAAAGGGTGTGTCCAAATGCCAAAAGCCAAGCATTCATTCATGACTGATTAACTGTTATTGCTCTGCTCTAAAGACTTATCTCCCCACAAAAATTATGCAGTTAAATATATATGGAAGAAACAATATTATGAAAAGTCGTAAAGGGCTAAAGTCTAACACTAAACTACACTAATTTTAAAGTCATAATTACGTACTAGGGACTGATCATATTTTCCGAGTGACTTGAATTTGAGTATCTGCCGATATAGTCTTGACCTGATACCTCAAAAATGCATTAAGAAAAAATAGCCCATCCAAATTGTCTCAATTTCCAATTGTTTTTATTTGAATGAAAGCTCCCCAACATGATACCTTCTTATATGGCCAGAAGTCTAATGCAGCCATGGTTCAAACCAAGTGACCAAATAATTTTTTTATATCAGTGGTGCAACATAAATACACAAACTAAAACCTAAAAATTTAAATATCAGAAACTGTACTTAATGCAGTAATAAAATAAAAACCTTGAATGGTCAATACATCAATTTCAGAGTCTAACCTTATAGGAAGAAGTAAAACTAGAGCGCTTAACTCCACTTCCAAGAGGAAGTTTCACATTCAGTCTCAAACAAAAACAAATGAAAGCCTATTTCAGGGTAGTGTGGAATATACAGTAGATTATATGTCAAACTCAGGTCCGGGGGCCACATTTGGCCCATGATGTAATTATATTTGGCCCACAACCCCATATCAAATGTGTATTAGAGCTGGCTCGCCAGTATATAGCACATGCACCACTAATATTTAAAATCCCAGAATGTTTTGCTAGTGTGTTGGCCCATCGGTCTAGACCGGCGACTGTATCTCCTCGTGCCTGCATGGGTTTTCTCCGGGTACTCCAGTTTCCTCCCACATCTCCAAAACATGTATGGTAGGTTAATTGACGACTCTAAATTGCCCGTAGGTAGGAATGTGAGTGCGAATGGTTGTTTGTTTATATGTGCCCTGCGATTGGCTGGTGACCAGTTCAGGGTGCACCCTGCCTCTCACCCGAAGATAGCTGGGATAGGCTCCAGCATGCCCGCGCCCCTTGTTAGGATAAGCGGTACGGAAAATTAATGAATAATATACTTTTAACCTGTTCACATTCTGAACTGACATGTGCAGTGATGTACTAATTAATTTCCAGGTCAGACACTGCGTCCTGTGTGGACGGCTGGACCGCGGATTGAAGCATTTTACGGAGCAGGGGAAAATCTAAATCATTAACACCGTTCATACACAGCAGAATTAGCACGCTCACTTTAACTTTTATCAGGAAGGGCTTTTGAGTTTTGACACAGGCAATCTTGACTCGCCAGGGGGGCGAACGTGGGCAATATTAGCTTCGCCACATCCTGTTTCAACTAGCCATTGGCAAGGTGGCAAACGGGCAGCGCAAACCCTGATAACATATACTTACGCCACTGCGCAACACTTCATAATGCACAGTTGATAACCTTGAAATGTATGTCAGTCCAATCAGAAACAGAGAACCCCGCATTTGCAGTACCATAATTTCTCGTGTATAATGCGAATCCATGTATAATGCACACCCCCAAAGTTGACCTCAAAATTATAGAAAACCTTTCTACCCATGTATAACGCATTTTTACAATGCATGATTTTGCTTCTACCCATATGATCAAAACATGAAGTATTATCTGTATTTTGTTAGTTTTTTTCAAAGAATTATTCTGAAGTTAAACACCTTATTTGAACACAATACTTTATTTTTATTTACTTTATTTACTCTTATTTTGAAATTCACAGCCCTACCTTTATTTCGTAAATGTGAAAACAAACAGTTGTGCTCATATGTTTGATTACCCAGGCAGGATTTGTAAGATGGGTACAATTCTTTAAAGAAAACATGAAGGACCAGACGAAACATTTATTTTTATTTTAATGGGATTCAAATTAAACTGTCAAGCATTTCAGAAAAGCATCATCATTAAACAAAACATAACCATAAAGAGATTAAGGATGGTTGTTGTTCAGTCATTAGTCGTATTAAAAAAATATATTTCACAAATTCTCCCTGGGTATGTAAACTTATGAGCACAATTGTACATATATGCAGTCATATGTACCCCTGTCATATTGGAATGAAAGTGTAGTCTACACCTTTTTCATAACTTCTAGGGGCCGCTGTCATAGTGGAATGAAAGTGTAGATTTTTCATAACTTCTAGATGGCGGCATACATTGATAAAATGTGAAAGTCTTTTTCATTTTCTCCTATACCTATGTATAATGCGCACTATTGACTTTTGACAATTTTTGGGGATAAAAAAAAATGCGCATTATACACGAGAAATTTCGGTAACTAACTAATGTCATTATCATAAAGAGGCCACACTCACATTCCCCCAATGTCATCCCTATGCTACATGATTTGAAGGGTTATATATGATATGATATGCAGTGATATACTGTATGTATGCAGTGTATGGCAAGCGCTAAACAGCCCTGCCACGAATAGCGAAAATTTGCGAATAATTTAAGGCCCCCCTGAAAGGATGTTGTAACTGCCTATAAATGCCAATAGATTTTGGCAATGCACCTAAAACAGAAACGAACATTAAAAAAAAATGTAAATAAAAAAATCGACACCATGCATCTGTCACGTTCACAATCATGAACCCATGTTACATCAACGACAGTATTCATTAGTTACATTATTAACTGCATATGAGTCTCATTATTAGTATTAGCTACCCACTAGCCTAGTGGCCACGGTGTCCAACTGGTTAGCACATGCCCCTCACAGTTCTGAGGACCCGGGTTCAAATCCGGCCTAGCCTGTGTGGAGTTTGAGTGTTCTCCCCGGGCCTGCGTGGGTTTTCTCTGGGTATTCCGGTTTCCTCCCACATACCAAAAACATGCACGGTAGGTTAATTGAAGACTCTAAAATGTCCATCGGTAGGAATGTGAGTGTGAATTGTTGTTTATACCAGACGTCGGCAACCTGCGGCTCTTCACCCTCATTGTAGTGGCTCCCTCTGGCCTTGAAAAAAATAAAAACCCCGAACATAAAAAAATGGCATTTCTTAATTCATTTTTAATCATTTAAAATATTATCATTATTACATTATTTTGTTGCGCAGTTATCTTGAAGTATGAGTTGATGCCATCTAATTTTAAAAGAGCTATTTTTAATTTATAATTTGTCAACGAAAATATACGTCACATCAACGTCATCAGCCTTCGCCTTTACCCGCTGGCTGCTTTTGTAGTGTGCGAACACTGCAAAAGCCTAACCATGAAAAAAAATCCCAAAAAAAGAAAGGTTTTGGAAGAAAATAGAGACTTTAATTCAGCGTGGACATATTCATTTGCCTTCATTGCCAATGATGCTGGCTTACCTTTGTGCTTGATATGTGGCGAGAAAATGCCAAACAACAACAAAAAATTTAACGTTGAAAGACATTCTCAAAACAAGCACTCTCCATTCGCCAAAAAGTACCCAACCGAAGATGAGCGAAAGATAATTTCGGAACTGCTACAAAAAGCTCAAGAGGGCAAACTATCTTTCAAGAAGTGGATTACCTTTCCACAGACAACTAGCACTGCTAGTTTTGTGGCAGCTCTGGAGATTGTAAAGAGAGGGAAGCCGTTCACAGATGGAGAATATGTGAAAGAATCGTTCATAAAAATATCAGAGCATCTATTCTCCGACTTCAAAAACAAGCAGGAAATTAATCGGAAAATTTGAGAAATGCCTCTCTCAGCAAAGACCGTCAGGGACAGGACCATTAAAATGGCAGAAAACATCACCAGTATCCAAACTGAGGCCATCAATTTAGCGCAAGCATTTTCAAATGCCTGTGAGGAGTAAAGTGACGTAAACGATGTTGAGCAGACAGCAGTATTATGCAGATATGTCAACTCTGAAGGGCCGCAGGAAGAACTGATTGAATTCATACCGCTAAAGAGCCAAGAGCTGTTGTGAGTTGTCTAGAAGTGAAAGGAATAAAGACCACTCACCTGGTGTCAGTGTCTACTGATGGGACACCCAGTATGAGAGGAGCACAGAAGGGCTTCGTGAATTTACGTCAAAAGTCACTGGATCGGGAGCTGATGACGTTTCACTGCATCCTCCACCAAGAAGCACTGTCCGCACAAACATTCCCCCCTGAATGTGTGGAAGTTATGAACCTCGTTATCAAGATAGTGAACAAAATAAATGCGAACAGGTTAAGCCACCGTCAGTTTTGTTCATTGTTAGAACAAGTCGACAACGCATATTCAGATCTCCTGCTGCACAACAGAGTCCGGTGGCTGTCCAGGGGAGAGGTGCAGAAACGCTACGCTACCCGTCTGGAGCATGTAAAAACCTTGGAAAGCACAGGCTTCAGCTATCCTGAACTGGAAGACTTCGATTGGCTGGGAAGGTTTTACTTCATGGTAGATATGACAAGTCACTTGAACACGCTGAATACAAATCTCCAAGGAAAGGGAAGCACGGCCCTGCAGATGCTGGAGGATAGTTTGCCGTTTGAGCACAAGATGACAGTGTTTGCAAGAGATGCACAAAAAGGTACGCTCTTTCAATTCCCCTCCCTAAGAGAGTTCAACAAAGCGAACAATCAAATAAATTGAAATTATTTTTACCGTGCCATCAATGCAATGCAAGCTGTATTTGGAGAAAGATTCTGTGATTTAAGAAAGGAGAAACCTACTCTCTTTCCCTGTCACACCGCTGGACATCGACCCATCCCTTCTGAACACAGTTGCATTCAGCCTGATCTAGAAATTGAACTGGCCGACATAGCGGATAAAGATTTGTGGGTAAATAAGTTCAAATGACTGACAGCAGAACTTGAAGAAATCAAGAATATTCTCGCTAAAGAGCAAAAATGGAGTGATATGGAAAAACTCCCACACCCCGACAAATTTGTTTTTGAAACATGGAGTGCCATTCCTGACACGTATATTAACATGAAAAAGTATGCATTTGGAGTACTGTCCATCTTTGGCTCAACATACTTATGCGAGCAAGTTTTCTCAAGCATGAACTTCATTAAGTCCAAACACCACTCCCGCCTCACAGATGAGAGCCTACAGTCCTGTATAAAAGATTAAAGTCACATCTTACAGCCCCGACGTAGGAAAGATCTGCAGCGAACTTCAGACACAGAAGTCACATTAAACAGCCAAGAACAATAGCATGTAAAAAGCTATTTTTCCCCCCCAAAAAATACATTTATTTCATACTCTGATCAGATGAGCAACGACAACAAGAGTGGATCGCGCCGACTGTATTATAAAAACAAAATGGGGAAAAACGTGTGTTGGTGGTCACCGGTGCTCAGGACAGGAGAGGATGTTCGTTTAAGGCTTGCTTGAGGTATGTTCCCGTACTTTTAATATGATACGGCTCACAAGCAGGCAATAAAATGTTATGTAGCCTAGCAAGCTAGTGGTAGGACGAACGGTTGGACATAAACATGCCGCCATTCTGTCGAATCATGCTCTGTTTCGGTGTGGGTGAAGTAATTTAATTAAAGTAAATTAATTACAGTAAGTTAGCACCCATTATTTCTGTCATGTAATGTTGGTTTGACCTGACTGATTAATATACACGATCTGACAAGAGCAGTGATTTCCAACCTTTACGGAGCCAAGGAACATATTTTACAATGGAAAAATCTCACAGCACCCCAACAAACAAAAATGTCACAAAAAGTGGATGCATTAATTACTGTATTTACTTCCTGGCATCCAATAGAAGACCACTGTCTGTCACTATGCCTCACTGGCATAAATGGAGGAAAAAAATTATTTATTGTAAACAATTTTTTGAGCAATTAAGTACACAATTATATACAGTAAATGAACAGGTCATTTAAATAGACACATTCCTCCATCTTGTGATCGGATATCATTTTTTTAAACTCACTGATCGGTCCCAAAAATCCTGATTGTGTAAAGCCTACTTTTCAAGTGAGCAAATGTACTGGAACAGACATGATTAAATTAACTTAAAGTGAATACCATTAAATATTTGGTGGCATAACCCTTACTTGCAAAAACTGCATCAACCCTGTGACTCATTGACTTCACCAGTGTTGCATTCTTCATTTGAAATGCTTTTCCAGGCCTTAACTGCAGCCTCTTTCCTTTCTTGTTTGGTTCTGGGGGGTTCTCCCTTCAGTCTCCTCTTGAGGAGGTAAAATGCATGCTCTCTTGGATTAAGGTCTGGTGATTGTTTTGGCCAGTCTAAGACCTTCCATTCCCCCCCCCCGGTGAAGTCCTTTGTTGTGTTGGGAGTGTGTTTTGGGTCCTTGCCTTGTTGCATGATGAAGCCTCTCCCTGTTTGGATGCATTTTTCTGTAAATTGCCAGACAAAATGGTTTTGTAGACTTCAGAATTCATTCTGCTGCTACCATTATAAGTTACATCACCAATAAAGACTCGTAAGCCAGTTCCAGAAGCAGCCATGCAAGCCCAAGCCATGAAATTACCTCCACTATGCTTCACAGATGTGCTTGTGTTTTGGATCAAAAGCAGATCCTTTCTTTCTCCATATTTTGGCCTTTCCCTCACTTTTGTAGAGGTTAATCTTAGTCTCATCAGTCCAGAAAATTTCCAAAACTTTTGTGGCTCACTTCTGTACTACTTTGCAAAATCCAATCTGGCCTTCCAATTCTTTTTGCTGATGAGTGGTTTGATCTTGTGGTATGGCCTCTACATTTCTTCTCTCAAAGTCTTCTTCAAACAGTGGATTCTCATACCTTCACCCCTGCCCTGTGGAGGTTGGCAAAACATTTTGTCTGGCAATTTAAAGAAAAATGCATCCAAACCAATCAGGAGAAGCTTCATCATGCAACAAGACAATGACCCAAAACACATTGCCAACATCACGAGACTTCATCAGGGGGAAAAAGTGGAAGGTCTTAGAGTGGCCAAGTCAATCACCGGACCTTAACCCAATACAGCATGCATTTTACCTTCTGAAGAGGGGACTGAAGGGAGAAACCCCCAGAAACAAACAAGAACTGAAAGAGGCTGCAGTAAAGAACAGGAAAAGCATTCCAAATTAAGAATGCAACAGTCTGGTGAAGTCAATGGGTCGCAGGCTTGATGCAGTTATTGCAAGTAAGGGCTATGCCACAAAATATGAAATGTTATTCACTTTAAGTTAATTTAATCATGCTCTGTCCTGAGTTGTTTAACACATCCATACATCCATTTTCTGAGCCACTTATCCTCACAAGGGTCGAGGGAGTGCTGGAGCCTATCCCAGCTATCTTCGGGTAGGAGGCGGGGTACACCCTGAACTGGTTGCCAGCCAATCGCAGGGCACACAGAAAAAAACAACCATTCACACTAACATTCATACCTACGGGCCATTTAGAGTCTTCAATCAACCTACCATGCATGTTTTTGGGAAGTGGGAGGAAACCGGAGTACCTGAAGAAAACCCACACAGGCACGGGGAGAACATGCAAACTCCACACAGGCGGGGCTGGGGATTGAACCCCGGTCCTCAGAACTGTGAGGCAGACGATCTCATAGGTCGTCCACCGTGCCGCCTGTTTAACACACATAAATACAGGAAGTCCTCGATTTACGAACGAGTTCCGTTACTACGCTGGCGACGTAACACGAATTTCCGCGTAAGTCGGATTTCACCGTTAAAGTCGAAATTTACGGCGAAATACTTCTGTTATGGGTATTGTCCCACGTGATTGTGACAGCAAGCTCAGTGTGTGTGGGTGTGTGCGTCGATGTGTGAGTGAGACGGGACTGCGAAGGAGGAAGGCGTGCGCACCGGTGCGAGTGTGTACATTAGCAAGTGGAGTGACAGCGACCGGGGAAGAGTAGCGATTAGCGGAGGACCCATTGACGTTGAATGTGCAGAGGAGCTAATAAAGCCATTAAAGCAGCAAATCAGTGCTTCGTGCCTTTATTGCCGCCACCCAGATCCGCTGTGTAACGAGAGAAGGGAGTTAACCCCTGCGTCAGGTGACCGTAGCAGGAAAGGTTAACACTTCGTATAAAGAAACTAAAATACATTAAAATAAAAAAAATAAGATGCTGTACTTACCATTACTGCTGAGAGTGTGAAAAAAGGAGGGCGAAAAAGGCAAAGATACTCCCGCCACACAGACAAGCACTATGCACTCACTAAGCAGAAACACTATGGTACTGGGACAAAATGGCGGACGCGGCACGGGCGTCGTAAAGTCGAAACGTCGTAGGTCGAGTGCGTCGTAACTCGAGGACTTCCTGTACCATGAAATGAGCTGGAATTCTGAACATTTGTCTTGTAGTCATCTTTTGATCTGAAATCAAAATGCCTTCAGTATACAACAAAAACAAAGGAATTGACCTTGCCATTCCAATACTTTTGGAGGTGATTGTGTGCGTGTATATATATGCCCTAGTTTGTAAGAATCTGACAAGGATTAAGGATTTTATGGCACATTTTTTGTCATAAATCAGACCAAGTTTACTTGTCCAGAAATCATTGTAAAGCAGAAGGAAATGTGTGACCGAAACCTTGACTCTTTGGTATGATGGATGAGACCAGTGGGTAGTCACTTGCAAAGTATGTAAGTCTATCCTCAAATATAACAAAACCACAAGTGCTAAGTATGCATGGCCATCTGAAAAGGCACCCGCGAACACTAGCTGACGACCTGCCTTAAAGTCCCTGTTAAGTGAAAATAAACGTCTTTAGATTTGACACACCTCAGAGAGGAGTGTTGTTAACAACACTGACAAATTTGAATGGTTAACTTCAACAGTTACTGTGTGTGGACGAAAATCATTAAATAAGCACACAAGCAAACTTACACTCTTTGGTGGGGGCATAATGTGACTGCCGACCATGGCACCTGATGACAGCGGGACAGGAGGATGAAGCCCAGGGAGGGACACAGTTGGTTCTGCCCCATTCACTAGTAACAGCTTAGCCATGAAGCCCTGTTGTCTCCGGTAAAAGTTCACGAAACTATCCTTTGTAAAATGGTCACTGCAGAGGCGGATGTTGTTGTGGATTTTCAGCTCTCCATCAACGTGGCTCTTGATGAAGTCAATCCACCTCTTCTTCATCTCCTCATTTTTGGGGAATCTAAAAAACGACACTGAGCTGTTCTGAAAACTGTGGCATCCAGGGAAGACGCATTTTCGGGTTGCAGGCATGGCTAGCTAGCTAACTGCACGTTTTAATGATAGAAATTATATAGCTTGGAAGAGGCAACTCATGCTGGACGTCCAGGTGCGTCACTGTGTTTTAACCACGCTCCCTCCAAAAAACAGGGGGAAAAAAATGGTGGAAAACAGTTTAATGCTATATCTCCACAATTCAGTACTACTTAGTTCTCAGTCTTTTCACGTTAGTTCTCAGCTTTTTCACGTTTTCAGCAATTATCTTCAAATGTATAATTTAGAAGCAAATCTTTGAATTCACATTACTTTAAATCCTCACGTCAGCCATCAGCGAATTCACCAAACGCCCTCCTGTAACAGTGAAAAGACAGACAATGTACTGTAGCGTCTGCTTAAGATGATGAAACGAAGACATATACGGCAGTCAATCAATAACCTCATTATTGTAAAAAAAAACTGTTAATGTCCCCAGAGAAAACATCCAACTAGCGTTTCTATCAACTGTCAGCCTTCATTCCACAGACATGACCGCAATCATCTTGCTACTTCTGGCCACGCCCTGACTTACCCATCCAATCACAAATAACATCCCCTCATTGTCTCACAGTCAGAGCTCATAACATTCTTGCAATAATCCGATCAAAACAACTGTAGGTTTGCTACAATAAATACATCATTGCAAGCTTTCTACTCCTCCTGTAGTGTTTTCAAATAATATATGATTAAAGTACCCCATTAATCGCAGGGGTTACGTTCCAGAAAACCCCTGCAATAGACAGACTCCACGAACTAGCAACCAATTATTTACTGTATTATCCATAGAAATTTAAAGGTTTCAGATAATGCAATAAAATATCAATATGATAAGTTGGGTGCAGGTATTCTCTTTGTCCATTTGAGGTCACAATCTACACACGCTACACAACAAGCTCATGACTTTAAAAGGCGTGTGTGCTCTGCTTGAGTGACACAAAAGTCAACAAATGTGGACATGCGAAAGAAGGGCGATTCGCTAGCTAAACCATTAGGCACTGTGTATCACAATGACAGTCTCAGTTGAAGGTAGTGCAAAGCATCATGGTGCCTGCTGCTCCTTCCCACAATTTATTCCAGTGCTCTTTTTAACTACATTGTAGAAAATCAAGCTACACGTTGCTTTTTACTTGCATTTATTCAATCTTATTATGAGTCTGTGTATTAGCTATTCTGTATGTCAGGCTCAGTGGGTATTTGTGAATTTATTTTATGAAACTCACTGTGTCTTATCTGTTAAACAGTGGCATTCTGGTCATGTTCACTGCATTACTAAGCCACTTGGTGACTTTCCAAATTGCTCAAAGGTTTATTTTTCCGTAAAGTAAAAGAGCACATTTGTCCTTATGTGAGTCATTCCTGCCACATTATAGTCAAATAGCCATCAATGCTACCTGTACCAAAAATGTGCAGGTGAGTAACTTCACTACACTGATCAATAAAACAAAATCCACGATGCACTGAATCCACAATTAGTGAACCGCAATACAATTAGGGATTAATGTACTATATACTCCATCAACCCTGAAGTTGTAATACATGAATTAGTGTTAAGAGTTTTATCATTTCTGAGCGTCTGCGAGGCAATGAAGGTATCCAAATGTGATTGGACAACCAAGTTGAGGGGTGGAGCTTGTGCAACTGAGGACGGCGGGGGAGAGCTTGAGCTTGTTTGGACAGTGAGTTGACAACTGAAAATAAAGTATCAATAACATCATCGATTCCTCAAAGTCGACTAGACTATCATCACCTTAAAGTCAACAACAAAAATCTGGTCGTTCAATCCCTAACAACACCGAGATTCCACTTGATGGCGCCAAACTGATACTTTCATTTCAAAGACAGCGAAAACATGAGCTTATCAGCAGCGCCCCCAACCCAAAAAAAAAAAATAGAAATACATTTTTTTTTTTTTTTTTTTTAAATCAGCGAAGATGGGAATGACAAACCACTATTATGCGGGATTCAGTGTACTGCATATTTGCATGGTGTCTGTGGACTGCTGATATAATTCTATGTGTAAAGCTGCCCCATTGTCCTCAATTAGTTTGTCTTTTTGGCATTTCAGATCACAGAGTACTCCTCAGTAGTCATGGGCAAGTCTTTCTGAGCATTTAACTTGAGCACATCTACGTTTATATATTTTTTTTCAATGATCAAAATGAGTTAATGTATCCCACCAAAAGTCCATCAAGCAAGAGTCCAGTTTTGGGCAGAGAAACTTTCTTTTCGTGACAATCGTGAGACGACGTAAGGAAATTGTGTGACGTTTTCTGTATGATTTGGATGCGTTTGAAGTAACTGCAAGGAATCACCAAAGTTAAAACGAGGAAGTTAACCGGACAACATAGGTTGTATGACAGTACAATAGAAACGGGTTAATCGCGACATAGTGGGTGTCAAATCACCGTTAAACGATTGCAGGCCTCACGTTGTCTTTTCTCTTACACTGGGAGTGTTTAACCCTTGGCTACGTTGGGATTTCAAACGCTTAACAATATAAACTATAATCATTCGACTGACTAGAACGAGGGTGTTTTAATATATAGTACAGCACGCCGTTTTTATTGTCCATGCAAGCCCCGTGTGAGAGGTTTGTGGGGGCGGCGGGGGGAGACACTGCAAAACGCTGTTATTGGACTGCCAGATTTTATGGCTCACAATAGACCGATGTAGTATTTTAAGAGATGTATTCTTTTGATAGCTATCAATTTTTTAGCCCGCATTACTGGATTTAGAGCTCGCATCAATGCTAAATCACAGCGTGCTAGCGTAACATAGTTGGAAGCTAACTAGCTTTAGCCTAAGCGCCCGTATCTACGCTGTGAGAAAACCACGAATAATGACCGCTGGTGGCAGTTTTTGGTCGGACGCAGTGACTAAGTTGACCCGGTGTTTAGTGTACATAAGTAATTGCACACCCGGTACATGTTCGCTTACCATTAATCGCTTGAGTCTAAAGTCCTCCGAGTCCGCCATCTTTAATTATGCTGCAGTCATTGGGCTTCCAAACAGAACCCCGGCACCGCTACCACCTCCTTCTCTTCGTCCTCCTCCTTCTCCTCCCCTCTCTCGCTGGCCCTGCCGCTTCTTCCTTGAGCAGCTAGCATTACAAGGAGCAACAAGAAGGATGCTGCTGTGAAACTGCAAAGACATAAATAGGCATTCCACTTAAATTCGACAATGGTGGCAAATGTTCTCTGTACTTAAGCAGTAGTACAAATAAAGACCCTTGTAAAAGTACTGAATTAACTCCTGTACTTAGGTAAAAGTAAAATAAGGATAATAAATAAAAAAGGCCTACAGAGTCTGAAATGTGTGCGAAATGAAGGAAAACAATCACGTCACATGAAAAAACATGCACAACATGTGGAAAAGGCTGATAATCACCTTTCAAGGGGATAACTTACTGTGTATCATAAATTACTAAAAGGAATAAAAAAATATACTGAGGTTTACAGCACCTTACAAACAAAAAAACTCATTTTGAGTTGTTCATGCTGTACACAACACAGGGGAAAACTCTTAGCAAAACAAGGTGGAATGTTTAGAAGAACGGAAATGTTTGCCTGAAGGGAAACGAACAAAAAGGCTGGCAACAGGATGACCTGTTGTTTCTGAAATAAAACATGTTCCCATAGCTTTGCTAACACTGTGAACTGAGTAACAGAAAAATTCTAAATTAGCTCATGCTAACAACTAATGAGAAATATACCCCCTAATTGTAACTATGTGTCGTTTCAGATTAGACGGAGAATATTTGAATGCGGCGGCACGGTAGGCGACTGGTTAGAGCATCTGCCTCACAGTTCTGTGGACCGGGGTTTGATTCCCGGCTGCGATTGGCTGGCAACCAGTTCAGGGTGTACCCCACCTCCTGCCCGTTGATGGCTGGGATAGGCTCCAGCACTCCAGCAACCCTTGTGAGAATAAGCGGCTCAGAAAATGGATGGATGGATATTTGAATGCCAGAAGCTCGTGGTTTTTAGGATGGCAACGTCAAACAATTCTCTTAAATAACGAGAATATTTTGATTTTCTGAATCTGTTGCCGTTGCTATTAATGCTTCCCAGTTCACATTCTTCCATTTTTGAACAGGAACTATTCCCACAAAGTTGGGAGCAATGAATTGTCCAAAAGCCCTCGGTATGCTGAATCCTTCAGAGATACTTTCACTGGAATTAAGGAGCCAATCCATCCATCCATCCATTTTCCGAGCCGCTTATCCTCACTAGGGTCGCGGGTGTGCTGGAGCCTATCCCAGCTATCCTCGGGCAGGAGGCGTGGTACATCCTGAACTGATCACCAGCCAATCGCAGGGCACATTTAAACAAACAACCATTCACACTCACATTCACACCTCCGGGCAATTTTAGAGTCTTCAATTAACCTACCATGCATGTTTTTGGGATGTGGGAGGAAACCGGAGTGCCCGGAGAAAACCCACGCAAACTCCACACAGGCGGGGCCGGGATTTGAACCCGGGTCCTCAGAACTGTGAGGTAGACGCTCTAACCAGTCGTCCACCGTGCTGCCTAAGGAGCATGGCTGTGCACTTGTGAAAAAAGAAAGGTCCATGAAGACATAGATGAGAGAGTTTGGTGTGGATGAACTTGACTGGCCTGCACAGTCCTGACCTCTACCCGATAGAACACCTTTGGTAGGAATTAGAGCGGAGACTGAGAGCCAGGCCTTCTGGTCCAACATCATTGTGTGACCTCACAGAGGAAGAATGATAAAAAATTCCCATTAACACATTCCTAAACGTTTTGTACAGCCTTCCCAGAAGTGTTGAAGCTGTTATACCTGCAAAGGGTGGATTGACGTGATATTAAACCCTATGGATTAGGAATGGGAAATTACTTAAATTGACCACCTACAACAACTATTTAACGATAATGTCTTTAGGATGAACTGTTCCAGGAATTCCAGATAATAGGCGGAAACTTTCGTCAATGCAATGAATTAAAAGCAGCAACAAAAAAAAAGAATACCAACACTCCAGAGCACCTTCAAACTGCAGGAGTTTGTCAAGTAAATAGTGACGCTTCTTCCGCAAGGGAAAATCTCTCAAAAGTTGAAACATTTATTTCATGCACTAAATCAATGCATTTACCAATTACTAACCTTTCCATTTCCGCTGGCCGTAACTACTGGATACAGATATGTAAAAATACGGTTAGAATGATAATAAACCCAAATGTACAGTTTATACAATTTAAAGTGATCCATAGAACACACTTTTACTCAGTACACTATGCATAAAGTGGGTCCTTCGGTGTGGGACGTGTCCCGTCCGCTGGGCTACTCTCGGGTGGACTCCTGGGCCCGCTCCCGCCTCTCGATTGATTGAGTGGGGTCCTCAGCCACCACGGTGCAGGCACAGCAATTACAGGGCACTTCTGTCAGTCATTGTGCATGCGAAACAGTGTCAATTCACTTGCATGTGTCCGCAGGCACACAACCCTGGGACTTTTTCGCTGGGTGTGGGGCCACTCACTCATTGCGACAAATAACTCATGAATTTGCGAATTGCTTGGGTATCCCCTCACTCACACCCTCGCCCTATAGACTTTTATAATTTACATAGTCACTCCCACCAGATTTCAGTTGTACAGCCGGGTTCACGACCCTTGTCCTGCATGCTTCTTCTCCTGTCCTTGTCCTGTCCTATCTTGTCCTGTCCTTCCCTCACAGGGTGTAGCACTACTGCCCATACAACACTCATATCAAATGTTTCATTGTTCTAGATATATAATGATTTACTTTTCTCATATTGTTTACAATTAGGGATTTGTCTTTTGTCTTCTTTTCTCCCTCCCCTCAAGAAACTTTGTTCTGTTCGACTGATCGACTCTTCTTCTTCTTTTCCTTTCGGCTTGTCCCTTTAGGGGTCGCCACAGGGCGTCATCCTTTTCCATGTAAGCCTATCTCCTGCATCCTCCTCTCGAACACCAACTGCCCTCATGTCTTCCCTCACGACATCCATCAACCTTCTCTTTGGTCTTCCTCTAGCTCTCTTGCCTGGCAGCTCCATCCTCATCATCCTTCTACCAATATACTCACTATTTCTCCTCTGGATGTGACCAAACCATCGAAGTCTGCTCTCTCTAACTTTGTCTCCAAAACATTGAACCTCGGCTGTCCCTCTTATGAGCTCATTTCTAATTTTATCCAACCTGGTCACTCCGAGAGCGAACCTCAACATCTTCATTTCCGCCACCTACGGCTCTGCTTCCTGTTGTCTCTTCAGTGCCACTGTTTCTAATCCGTGCATCATGGCTGGCCTCACCACTGTTTTATAAACTTTGCCCTTCATCCTAGCAGAGACTCTTCTGTCACATAACACACCTGACACCTTCCTCCACCCGTTCCAACCTGCTTGGACCCGTTTCTTCACTTCCTGACCACACTCACCATTGCTCTGGACGGTTGACCCCAAGTATTTAAAGTCCTCCACCCTTGCTATCTCGTCTCCCTGTAGCCTCACTCTTCCCCCACCACCCGTCTCATTCATGCACATATATTCTGTCTTACTTCGGCTAATCTTCATTCCTCTGCTTTCCAGTGCATGCCTCCATCTTTCTAACTGTTCCGCCACCTGCTCCCTGCTTTCACTGCAGATCACAATGTCATCTGCAAACATCCATGGTCCACGGGGATTCCAGTCTAACCTCATCTGTCAGCCTATCCATCACCACTGCAAACAGGAAGGGGCTCAGCGCTGATCCCTCATGCAGTCCAACCTCCACCTTAAATTCGTCTGTCACACCTACAGCACACCTCACCGCTGTTCTGCTGCCCTCGTACATGTCCTGTATTATTCTAACATACTTCTCTGCCACTCCAGACTTCTGCATGCAGTACCACAGTTCCTCTCTGGGTACTCTGTCATAGGCTTTCTCTCGATCTACAAAGACACAATGTAGCTCCTTCTGACCTTCTCTGTACTTTTCCATCAACATCCTCAAGGCAAATAATGCATCTGTGGTACTCTTTCTAGGCATGAAATCATACTGTTGCTCGCAAATACTCACTTCTGTCCTGAGTCTAGCCTCCACTACTCTTTCCCACAACTTCATTGTGTGGCTCATCAACTTTATTCCTCTATAGTTCCCACAGCTCTGCACATCACCCTTGTTCTTAAAAATGGGCACCACCACACTTTTCCTCCATTCCTCAGGCATCTTCTCACGCGCTAGAATTCTATTGAACAAGCTGGTCAAAAACTCTACAGCCACCTCTCCTAGATGCTTCCATACCTTCACAGGAATGTCATCAGGACCAACTGCATTTCCATTTTTCATCATTTTTAATGCCTTTCTAACTTCCCCCTTACTAATCATTGCCACTTCCTGGTCCACCACACTTGCCTCTTCTACTCTCCTTTCTCTCTCATTTTCCTCATTCATCAACTCCTTGAAGTATTCTTTCCATCTAGCTAACACACTACTTGCACCAGTCAACATATTTCCATCTCTATCCTTAATCACCCTAACCTGCTGCACATCCTTCCCATCTCTATCCCTCTGTCTGGCCAGTCTGTATAGATCCTTTTCTCCTTTTGTGTCCAAGCCGGCATACATGTCATCATATGCTTCTTGCTTGGACTTTGCCACCTCTACCTTTGCCCTATGTCGGATCTCAATTTATTCCTTTCTCCTCGGTCCTCTCAGTGTCCCACTTCTTCTTAGCTAACCTTTTTCCTTGTATGATTTCCTGTACTGTGTGGTTCCACCACCAAGTCTCCTTCTCTCCTTTCCTGCCAGAAGATAGACCAAGTACTCTCCTGCCTGCCTCTCTGATCACCTTGGCTCCAGTGGTCCAGTCTTCTGGAAGCTCCTCATGTCCACCGAGAGCCTGTCTCACCTCTTCCCGAAAAGCTGCACAACACTCGTCCTGTCTCAGCTTCCACCACATGGTTCTCGGCTCAGCCTTTGTCTTCCTCATCTTCCTCCCCACCACCAGAGTCATCTTACACACCACCATCCTATGCTGTCTAGCCACACTCTACCCTACCACTACCTTAGTCGGTAACCTCCTTCAGATTACATCGTCTGCACAAGATGTAATCCACCTGCGTGCTTCTACCTCCGCTCTTGTAGGTCACCCTATGTTCCTGCCTCTTCTGGAAAAAAGTGTTCACTACAGCCATTTGCATCCTTGTTGCAAAGTCTACCACCATCTGTCCCTCCAAGTTCCTTTCCTGGATGCCGTACTTACCCCTTACTTCTTCATCACCCCTATTTCCTTCACCAACATGTCCATTACAATCTGCACCAATTACGACTCTCTCTCTGTCTGAGACGCTCAGAACTACTTCGTCTAGCTCCTTCCAGAATTTCTCTTTCACCTCTTGGTCACATCCTACCTGTGGGGCATAGCCACTAATCACATTACACATAACACCCTCAATTTCAAGTTTCAGCCTCATCACTCGATCTGATACTCTTTTCACCTCCAAGACATTCTGACCCAACTCTTCTTTTAAAATAACCCCGACTCCATTTCTCTTACCATCTACACCATGGTAAAATAATTTAACTTCTAGCCTTACTGCCTTTCCACCAGTTCTCCTGGAACACAATATATCAACCTTTCTCCGAATCATCATGTCAACCAATTCCCGAGATTTTCCTGTCATAGTCCCAACATTCAAAGTCCCCACATTCACTTCTAGGCTCTGTGCTTTCCTCTTCTCTTTCTGCCAAAGAACCCGCTTTCCACCTCGTCTTCTTCTTCGACTTCGACCCACAGTAGCTGAATTTCCAACGGCGCCCTGCAGGTTGACGCCGCCAGTGACGGACGTTGTTAACCCGGGCCACGACCGATCCGGTATGGAATCGACAGATCGACTTTGATTCTCAATAAATATCCATTATAATAAGAAACCACAGCGGCAGGTGAAAAACTCCACTGTGACACAGTAAAACTGTTCCGGCATAAAAGGGATACAGATCCTCCATTCTGCCTAACAGCCGAACAGAAAAATAAATAAATAAATAAATTAGAGCTATCCCAAATTTTATTCTGACTGGTCCAGTTCAAGATATCTACATTCCAGTTCAAGATATTTACATATTCCTTTGCAGATATCTTAAATCAAGTTTTAACTTGGCGAAATGCAGTTTCAGATATCTGTAACTGGAATTATGACGAGGCCGAATCAAATTGTACAAACCCTAATTCCACTGAAGTTGGAATGTTGTGTAAAATCTAATTAAAAAATGAAAACAATGATTTGAAAAACCTGTATTCAATTAAATACACTACAAAAACAATGTTTAATGTTCAAATGGATAAACTTTATTTATTTTTTTAGTTTGGGCAAATATTCACTCATTTTGAATATGATGCCTGCAACATGTTCCAAAAAAAGTGGGACAGGGACATGTTTACCACTATGTTACATCACCTTTCTTTTTAACAACACTCCGTAAGTGTTTGGGAACTGAGGATACTAATTGTTGAAGCTTTGTAGGTGGAATTCTTTTCCATTCTTGCTTGATCTACAACTTCAGTTTCTCAACAGTCTGGGGTCTCCGTTGTGGTATTTTGTGCTTCATAATGCACCACACATTTTCAATGGGAGACAGGTCTCGATTGCTGGAAGGCCAATCTCGTACTCGCCCTTTTATTACAAAGCCACACTAACACATAACACGTGCAGAATGTAACTTAGCATTGTCTTGTTGAAATAAGCCGGGACGTCCCTGAAAAACACGTTGCTTGTGTGTCAGCATATGTAGCTCCAAAACCTGTATGTACTTTTGAGCATTAATGGTGCTTTCACAGATGTGTAAGTTACCCATGCAATGGGCACCCCCACCCCCATACCATCACAGATTCTGGCTTTTGAACTTTGCACAATCCAGATGGTCAATTTTCTTCTTTGGCCCGGACGACACAACGTCCATGTGTTGCTGAGCCCACGTGGCAATATCCTTTACACAATAATGCCGGTTTTTAATGCATTGCCGCCTGATGGATCGAAGGTCACGGGCATTCAATGTTGATTTTCGTCTTTGCCACTTACATGCAGAGATTTCTCCAGATTCTCTGAATCTTTTGATGATATTATGGACAGTAGATGATAAAATCCCTAAATTCTAGGCAATTGTACATTGAGAAATATTGTTTTTGCTCCCGCAGTGACCCTCGCCCCCATCCTTGATTGTGAACAACTGGGCCTTTTGGGGATGCTCCTTTTTTAACCAATCAGACACTCACCTGTTTTTAATTAACCTGTTCAGCTCTGGAATGTTGAGAACAGGTGTTTTATAAGCATTCCTCAACTTTCCCAGTCTTTTGTTGCCCCTGTACCAGCTTTTTTGGAATGTGTTGCAGCCATCAAATTCGAATTGCGAGAATATTTGCAAAAAATAAATAAATGAATAAATAATGGTCATCAGTTTGAATATTAAATATCTTGTCTTTGTAGTGTATTCATCCATCCATCCATTTTCTGAGCCGCTTCTCCTCACTAGGGTCGCGGGCGTGCTGGAGCCTATCCCAGCTGTCATCGGGCAGGAGGCGGGGTACACCCTGAACTGGTTGCCAGCCAATCGCAGGGCACATAGAAACTAACAACCATTCGCACTCACAGTCATGCCTACGGGCAATTTAGAGTCTCCAATTAATGCATGTTTTTGGGATGTGGGAGGAAACCGGAGTGCCCTGAGAAAACCCACGCAGGCACGGGGAGAACATGCAAACTCCACACAGGCGGGGACGGGGATTGAACCCCGCACCTCAGAACTGTGAGGCTGACGCTCTAACCAGTCGGCCACCGTGCTGCCTGTAGTGTATTCAATTGAATATATTTGTATTCTGTATTCTATGTTCTGTATTGTATTCTTTAACACAACATCCCAACTTCATTAGAATTGGGGTTTGTAGATACCGTATCTCAAACTAGAGTTACAGACATCTACAATTCCCTTGCAGATGTCCATAATTCACTCGCAGATATTGGCGGCTGAGTAGATCTATAATGACAAACCCAATACACATAAATGGCAAAAGTGACGTCATTTGTCCTAGTCGTAATGATGTTTCAGATATCTGTAATTCAGTTTTGACTAGACACCTGAATTACAGATATCTGTCTCTGTTGTTTCGACTAGTCACAATTCTTTTATCACTATCTGAATGAAAAATTCAACTAAACTCCATCTATCCATCCATCCATTTTACTCCGCTTATCCGAGGTCGGGTCGCGGGGGCAACAGCTTAAGCAGGGAAGCTCAGACTTCCCTCTCCCCAGCCACTTTGTCCAGCTCTTCCAGAGGGATCCCGAGGCGTTCCTAGGCCAGCAGAGAGACGTAGTCTCTCCAGCGTATCCTGGGTCGTCCCTGGGGCCTCCTCTCTGTGGGACATGCCTCACCACGGACGTGTCCGGGAGGCATCCTAACCAGATGTCCAAGTCATCTAATCTGGCTCCTTTTGATGCGGAGGAGTAGCAGCTCGACCCTGAGCCCCTCCCAGATGACCGAGCTCTTCACCCTATATCTTAGGAGAGTGCCCGGACGCCCTGCGGAGGAAACTCATTTCAGATGCTTGTATCCGCGATGTTGTTCTTTCGGTCACGACCCACAGCTTGTGACCATAGGTGAGGGTAGGAACATAGATCGACCGGTAAATCGAGAGCTTTGCCTTTTGGCTCAGTTTCACCACGACAGACCGATACAGAGTCTGCATCACTGCAGATGCTGCACTGATCCGCCTGTCGATCTCCCGCTCCATTCTTCCCTCACTTGTGAACAAGACCTTGAGATACTTGATCTCCTCTTCTTGGGGCGGGATCTCCTCTCTGACCCCGAGAAGGCACTCCACCCTTTTCTGACTGAGGACCATGGCCTCAGATTTGGAGGTGCTGATTTTCATCTCAGCTGCTTCACACTCAGATGTAAACCGTTCCAGCGAGAGTTGGAGCTATGGCTTGATGAAGCCATCAGAACCACATCATCTGCAAAAAGCAGCAAGATGAACTAAACTCATCTTGCCATGCAATTCAGGAACAGTGGGGTAAAAAAGTATTTTGTCAGCCACCACTTGTGCAAGTTCTCCCACTTAAAACAATGAGAGAGTCCCTAACACAGATGGTCAAATGACATGTCGAATCAAACACCGATATTGCATATACAGTAAATTTGTAGTAACGACAAATCCAGCCACGATTTTTTACAGACAGTTTGCGAAATTGTCCTCCAAATACTACACGTGATATAGTCTAAAATGTAGGTATTAGGCCGAGTACGAGCGTGTGAAAACTGAATGTCAGGCGAATATCAAACATCCGGCCAACTTTCTCGAACTGAGAAATTGCGAGAGTACCTGGAGAAACCCCATGCAAGCATGTGGGGAACATGCAAACTCCCACAGAAAAGGCTGGAGCTGAGATTTCAACCTGAGGTATAATCAATCTTAATTATATATAATGTAATTGTACACAATTAACGTCTAGTCTTTGTGCGTCTGCTGTTTAGGGGTTGCATTTATTTTTCATGCAACTCCATCCATATGAAATGAACTGTAAACTACTCCTGTCCAGTAGGTGGCAATAATAACCTGAAAACAAATCAAACCCCGCATGAAGGGATTGCTCTAAAATATACACCGTCCTTTGTTTTGTATTTGTAAGAACAATATAACGTGCATTATTCGCGAAAGTGGTCTCACGTACATACGACAACTTTTCATTCATTGTTTCGGATGAATTTCAATCACATTGGTATCCTGTGCCTACTATTGCACATAATTTATTTCGTCGACTGTATCTTCCGTGTCGGCCTTGAGTGTTCGTATGCAGACGTGACATCGAGTCATTACCCGGAAGTAGTAGACAGACCGACGAGCCGACATTTCTGTGAGTTGTTGTTGAGGCTCGTCAACTACACACTGCAGATATTTTGCGCTTTCGATTACACGGACACGTTTGGTGACTGGCGGATGAATGGCGAGAGCGGTGGTGGCAGCGGCGGGGCCGAAGTCTCTGTCCCGGTTTAGAGGCGCTCTGGTCGCGGCCGTGCTGGGCGACTGTGTCGGCGGAGAGTTCGAGGGAGTTGAGGAGGTTCCCATAGAAAATGTGCTGCAGCACATGAACAGTCTGGACGACGAGACCAAAGGAAATGGTGAGTGACATCGCGTGACACAACATTAGGTACGCTTACACATCCAACTCACGTCCAATAAAACGTTAAAAAATAAAAATAAAATAAATGAAGCACAAAGCTTACACGCAAGGACAACGTCTGCAAATGTGTTAGCAAGTCGTCTACATTTGTCACATAAGTGTATCAATAACAGTTCGCACATCAGACTACAGGCTATACCAATTACTACGCATTAGCATAAAACTATGGATTCCATTTTTATTTAAGTTTCATTTTTTTCATTTTATATCTTAGCCCGTCTGCGGCCTCACAGTGCCGAGGGTCTCGTAGGCATGTGACAAAAATGTTCAAAATACCTTTTTATCAAAATAGGCGATAACATTGGGTGCAGCTGTGTTGTTACACGAATAAAAGCCGTAGTTTGTAAGAATTTTATGCCACTTCTTTAAAGTCGAACATTTTCCAAAATTTTCTGCCTAGAAATCAAAGTAAATCATTAGGAAATGTGTGACCGAACCCTTAACTCGTTGGTAGAAAAATGCCTGGATGTTTCTTGTAAGTTGAGACGAAAATGTGACGTTTAAACAGGGTGACGTCTGCTCGAGCATCTCATTTTAATAAATTACTTCAAACTTCACAGAAAACATGAGTAATAATAATGAATCGTGCTCAAACCCCTCAACTTTTTCCCCTTCAAAATGCACATTCTTATCAAGCCCATTTTTTTATTTTTTTGTTCATTCATTCAAATTTGCTGAGCCAAATATTTGTAGTATTACACACAGTAACGTACATCATGTAGAAGTTATGTGCAGGTAGTGCATGCTTTCTGACCCGCTTATCTTTACTAGGGTCGCAGGCGTGCTAGAGCCTATCCCAGTTATCGTTGGGCGAGAGGCGGGGTACACCCTGAACTGGTCGCCAGCCAATTGCAGGGCACATGGAGACAATCAACCATTCACACACACATTCACACCTATGGGCAATTTAGAGTCTTCAATTAACATACCAACATAGACAAACAATGTGTAAACTACAAGCATGAAGTTAGATTTAATGCAGGATTAAGCAGTTCATTTTCCTGAAAAGCATGAAAATTACAGTTACATACTTATTACGGTTAATAAGCCTGTGCAGAGCTGTCAGATGTTACGGATCGTCCATATTTTGTTACAGAAATCACTGAATGCTAAATTGACACTGATTGTTAAAAATCATGGGTCAAATTGCTCAAACAGGTTGAAAATGACCAAAAATAGTTGGTAGATAATTGCGGCGATATTTTTGACAACACACCAAATGCAGACACAGCGTTGTTCCCAGTGCCCGTGCTGTCCACTCGCCACCTCACCAATGGCAAACTGAAACAGTGTGTGGCGATGCGAATATTTCCCAGATTAGCCGTGCTGGTGAAGGCCCAATTTGGCTGATCAGAATCGTCCGCATCAAAAATAATAATTTAGGCCACTTCATCGTGCTTTTGAAATCTTTTACAATTATCTGACAGCTTAAATTATCGTACTAGTATTTACCACCAAAGATTTTGAATATTAATGTTTATCATCAACCAATTGGGAGAATTCTCCTATTTTCCAGCGAGATGAAGTCCTTAAAATCCTTCTTGAGGATTATTATCCAACAATTGAATTATCTCAACACTTTTACTGTAATTGATAAGAACATTAATCAACGTTTAATATAGTTTACAATTTCATCTGCTTTTATACTAGCATCTTAGTGATGAAAAGCATCACTGTCACGCTGCACTTTATCACATTTTTTTAAATTTATAAAATAACAAATATTGAGGTGAAGCCATCATTTATTAATGATCATGTTTATAGAGTAATGATTATATTGTGCAATTGAACACTATGCAGAATTATTTCTTATCATATTACATAATATACTGCAATAACTGTACAGCGGTAATGTTCTTGACAATAAAACAAATATGGAAATTCAGACAAATTGTTCTGGAGGGGAATTTCTATTGGGTGGCAGTTCTGCATTTAGTATCACCTTTATCAGCTTCAAACTTTGTATAGTCTTGAACGTGCTCTGAAAATGCTATCGCAGAAGAAAAACTCCCTTTCTTGATTTACACCTTTACATATTACCGGTACATGTTTTTACTTTTTTATTTTTATTTTTTTAAAACCATATACATTGCCACCAGAAAGTATTCACACCCCTTCACTTTTTCCACGTTTTGCTATATTAAAGACTTTTTATAAAGCTGATTTGATTGAGTATAGTTTTCTTTAAAAAAAAATCTACATAAAATATCCCATAATGACAAAGTAAAAACATATTTTCAGACAATTTTCCAAGTTTATTGAAAATGTAAACATTTAAACATGATAGGTACATAAATATTCACACACTTGGCTTAATATTTTGTTGAAGCACCTTTCGCAACAAACACAGCCTTAAGTCTTCTTGGGTATGTCTCTTCGAGCTTGGCACACCTGTTTTGGGGGATTTTCTCCCATTCTTCTCTGCAGATCTTCACAAGGTCATCAGGTTGGATGGGCAGCATCCGTGGACAGCCATTTTTAGGTCTTTACAGAGATGTTCGATTGGATTCAAGTCCGGGCTCTGGGTTGGCCACTCAAGGACATTCACAGGCTGCTCCTGAAGAGCAACTACTCTTGGCTGTGTGGTTTGGGTCATTGTCATTTTGGAAGGTGAATTGACGCCCTTGTCTGAGTTCCAGAGAACTCTGGAGCAAGTTCTCTTGAAGAATTTCTCTATATTTGGCAGCTGTCATTTTACCTTCTATGCGGACTAGTCACCCAGTTCCTGCAGCAGAAAAAGAGCCCCACTGCATGATGCTGCCACCACCATGCTTCACAGTTGGGATGGTGTTAGCCAGGTGTTGAGCAGTGCCTCTTCGTCTCCAGATGTAATGCTTGCAATTCAGGCCAGAAAGTTCTATTTTGGTTTCATCAGACCAGAGAATTTTGTTTCTGCAGGTCTGACAATCCTTAAAGTGCCTTTTGGCAAACTCCAAGCGGGCTGCCATGTGCCTTTTAATGAGAAGTGGTTTCCGTCTGGCCACTCTACCATAAAGGCCTGATTGGTGGAGTGCGTTAGCAGTGGTTTACCTTCTGGATGGTTCTCCTATCTCCGAAAGGGAACACTGCCGCGCCGCCTTAGTGACCATAGGGTTCTTGTTCACCTCTCTAAGGCCCTTCTTCCCCGGTTACTCAGCTTGGTCGGACGGCCAAATCTAGGAAGGGTCCTGGTGTTTCCAAACTTCTTCCATTTCCTAATGATCGAGACCACAGTGCTTTTCGGGACCTTCAATGCTGCTGAAATTCTTTTGTATCCTTCCCCAGATTTGTGCCGTGACACAATCTGGTCTCAGAGGTCTGCAGACAATTCCTTAAGCTTCATTGCTTGGTTTCTGCTCTGATATACACTGCCACCTATGAGACGTTGTATAGACCAGTGTGTGCCATTCCAAATGATGTTCAATCAACTGAATTTACCACAGGTGGACTCCATTCAAGTTGGAGAAGCATCTCAAGGATGATCAGTGGAAATCAGATACACCTGAGCTTAAGTTTGCATGTCAGAGCAAAGTGTGTGAATACTTATGTACTTATTATATTTGAATGTTTATTTTGTTCTTTAATACATTTACACAAATGTCTGAAAACATGTTTTTACTTTGTCATTATGGGATATTTTATGTAGATGGTTTTATTTTATGTATTTTTTATTTTTTTTAAACTATACTCAAATCAGCTTTAGAATAAGTCTGTAACATAGCAAAATGTGGAAAACGTGAAGAGGTGTGAATACTTTCTGGTGGCACTGTATTACTGCCACTGCAGAATCCACTGCACATTCATGGTGTGTGTGCATGCGTCTTTCAGGTATCCTTGAATACAGTGACGACACAGCTATGGCACGTTGTGTGGTCCAGTCTCTGCTCACCCGGGCTGGCTTTGATGAGCACGACATGGCTCGCAGGTAGACAAAAAGACCATATATGTGTGCTATCAAGCAATTATTTTTTAAAATGTGTCAAGTAAACCACGACCATTGATTTAATCCATACACACAAATTTCTTGCTTTTCCAGGTTTGCAAAGGAGTACAGTGTATCCCCCGGTCGAGGCTATGGTTCTGGAGTGATCCAGGTGTTAAAGAAGCTGGCGTCCCCTCACCTCACTGATGTGTACCAGCCAGCCAGGGATCAGTTTAATGGTCGCGGTTCTTTTGGGAATGGAGGCGCAATGAGGGTGGCCCCCTTTGCGTTGGCCTTCTCTGATCCAGCTGATGTTAAAAAGGTTTGCTGAGAGGATGCCTATTTTGACTTGAAGCTATTAAAACTTAAAAGAGACATAGTATGCATTTCTTTCGCTATTTCTCGTCTTGCAGAAGAATTTGTCCATTTTAGTCTCGTGCAAGTGAGTGACGGTGTACCCTATGTACTGCTGGGAAAATGGCGAGTCTGACTTTTGTTACCATGACGACTAGGGAAAGAGCCTGCTCATGGGACTGTAGTCTTCAATTCGTGGTAGCAGAGCCCAGTGTATGTGTGTGCGTGCGTGCATTTTTTTCATCCATCCATCCATTTTCTTTACCGCTTATCCTCACTAGATTTTACACAAAATACGAGTGATTCACCAATACTGTCTGTCCTCGTACTTGTAAAAATGCTCTGATATTACGACACCGATACCACTTCAACAGCCTGACATTTTCCTTTTGGGCAGGTGGCGTAGGAGCCATGCCTGCAATGTAGAGATACTTTAAGGTAGACACAGTTGGTAACACTGAAGGTGAATGCAAATTATGCTCTGCAAAATGGAGGTTACACTCCACTTGGGCGGCGAAAGATGCAGCTGCCCCGCAAGTTGTGGCGGCATTAGGCCTGTCATGATAAGTCCTATATTGACTTATGATTCAATAAATAAAATAGACACAATAGTTTTTCACCATTAAAAAACAATATCGTTTATTGTGATAGTTTTTAAGAAAATACATTGTCTTAAAAAAAATTGTTACTGTGACTAGGCAGTGGGCTGTCCAGCAAGCACCGAGTTTCTCGACACCCATTCTAGTTTGTGCTGCTCGGCTCCAGCCGAGCCTGCTGCACTCCTGACAGGAAGCCACTTAAATTAACCCCACTGTTATGTAACAGTGGGACGGGAGTGCAGAACAGCTTGCTCACATACATTTACAGAAATGACAGGCAGATAACAAAAGATTTAAGATGGTTGTTTAATTTCACACTTGGGTGAGCAGGCACGACAGAGACCCAACTATTTGTATACTAGCAATTAAAAAGTCCCAAATATTTCCATTATGTTCCATTTAATGACTTGTCATTCGATGTCTCATCATGAAGTTTCTCTCTCTTGCCTTGCTAGTTTGCTCGTCTGGGTGCTATGCTGACTCACTCTTGCTCCCTTGGCTATAATGGGGCAGTGCTACAAGCATTAGCGGTCCACCTTGCCCTACAGGGTGCATTGGACCTCCCCCAGACATTCATCGACACACTCATCACAGAGATGGAGGAAGTAGAGGCTGATGAGGTGTCACGTAATGACGCCAGAATGTAAGTTACTACATGCTTCAGTACCAGTGTACAACTTAGTAAAGCAATATTAGCGGTTTAATTGAAAGTAATTGTTGTCCCTCGATGTGTTTGCAGTCTGAAGGAAGCAGAGAAGCCATTCTGTAACCGGCTTCATCGAGTTAGAGATTTGATGGACACAAGCAAGGTCACCATAGAGGAGGTCATTTCTGAGCTGGGTCAGTACTTCAAAAATGTACTTTTGTGATATTCAAATACAACATGAAAAAAACTTTCTTTCAAATCCCTCCATACATTAAAAATTGGTCTATCCATTCACGTATACACACACATAGGCTAAATTGTAAGTACTCTTCCATTAAAAGAACTCATGATGGTCACTGAGATAATTTGAAATGGACAAAAGTAATTCTTAATGGGGAAAAAAAAATACTGAAAACTCACCATGAAAATCAAGCACCGCCCCATTGTGCAAACAATGATGTGTGTAACTCACAATGAGATTTCTGCACCTGGTGACAGCCATTTTCACCGACTAATGTGAGGAAACTGCTCCAGCTGTCTCAGGTTTGAAAAGTTGTCTCCAGACTCCATGTTTCAACTCATTCCACAGATTTTTGATAGTGTTATAGATGTTCAAGATTTATATAAAGGCTCTTTTGAATACTGTAAAGTTATGTTCTTATTTATTGTTTAGTTATTTTAGCTTTTTGGGTCGTTATCTTGTTGCAGGACCCATGACTTGTGGCTGAGGCCAAGCTTTCTGACACTGGACCGCACATTTTGCTCCAGAATGCCTTGATAGCCTTAAGATTTCAGTGTACGCAGCACAGTTTAAGACACCATGTGCCGGATGCAGGAAAGTAGCCCCAGAACATAACTGTAAACGTAAGAACTGATGTGACTTGCCAAACAGCTCCAGTTTTGTTTAATCTGGCCCAAAAGATTTGTGGCATTTCAATATACAGTGGGAGGGAAAAGTATGTGAACGCTTTGGAATTTCTTAAAACCCTTTCATGCATATCGGTCACTACAGTGCACAGCTATTCAAAAGCCGTTTTCTCCTATATGAATGAGTCTTAAAGTCACAGTTGCGCATCAGTCACAATACTGGACGCTAGTATGTCATGCCATACACTGTTATCTACTGGTCAGCTTTTGTAGGTGGAATTTTTTTTCTCTCTCAAAAACAAGATGGCTGACAGAAGCACACAAGTGCCTTTCAGTCGAGGAATATCTGTCCATTCCTTCTATTGTAGGGCACCCTTGCAGGTAAAAAAAATATGGGAACATCAAGAAACAACTAAGGAGTGATTTGTGATTTTGTGATTTTTAAAATATTTAAGTATTGATTTTGTGATTTGAGGAAATTGTGATTAATCACGTGTTCACTAAATTGGACATCATGCATCGCTAGCTATATTTTGACTACAATTTACAGTATTGCCTCAACTTTATGTTTTGAAATTACTTTATCTGCGGTAACCTTTTAGGTGCAAATCAGAGGTTTTTTTTTTAATTATAGAAATATTTTGTGGATATTTGTCCTGTCATGGCGGCACAGTGGACGACTGGTTAGAGCGTCTGCCTCACAGTTCTGAAGACCGGGGTTCAATCCCCGGCCCCGCCTGTGTGGAGTTTTCATGTTCTCCCCGTGCCCGTGTGGGTTTTCTCCGGGCACTCCGGTTTCCTCCCACATCCCAAAAACATGCATGGTAGGTTAATTGACAACTCTAAATTGCCCGTAGGTATGAATGTGAGTGCGAATGGTTGTTTGTTTATATGTGCCCTGCAATTGGCTGGCAACCAGTTCAGGGTGTACCCCGCCTTCTACCCGATGATAGCTGGGATAGGCTCCAGCTCGCCCGCGACCCTAGTGAGGAGAAGCGGCTCAGAAAACGGATGGATTTGTCCTATCATGAGAGGAATGAGCCTTGTCCTTATGTTTTGTAGAGGTCAGGTGCAGAGCATGCCTTCAACATAGTCAAGAAAATACCATCTGATTCAAGTGAGGATGGTTTCAGTGGCAGTGATGAGGAATGGCTACCTGGAAAAAGAGAATTAGCAAATGGCAGCAGTAGTGACAGTGAAGCTGAGGATGCAGAGGAAGATGAGCTTGGTGAAAAAAAACTGAGGGACCTGAGGATATCCTATCTGACAAAGATCAAAAACACAATAAAAGCAGACATGTCTGGAAAACCAAAGAATGAGTTTGAGGGAGACTTGCCTCCTTTTGTAGGAGCGTTGAAAGTGAATATTGAGGGAACAGATCCAATAGATTTCTTCATGCATCTATTTCACGAAAAGCTGATAGATGAAATAGTGCTCAACTCAAACCTCTCTGCACTGCAAAATGGGAAAGAAAATCTGGCCATTACAAATAGTGAAACTAAGTTTCTACGGATTAATTTGATCCCGTCATACCTCAGATACCCAAGATCAAGAATGTACTGGTCATCAGCGGAAGGGCTGCGTCTTGATTTGATAACAAATGCCATGCCGCTGAGCAGATTCTGCGGTACATTCACTTTGTTGATAATTATTCACAGGAGCCAGGAAATCCCGATAAGCGCTTCAAAATGAGGCCAGTGTTGGATACACTCAATAAAACCTTCCGTTCAGCAGTGGATCCTGAAGAATTCCAATCAATTGATGAACAGATCATTCCATTCAAGGGGCATTTATCTATCAAGCAGTACATCCCAAAGAAATCCAAATCCTGGGGTGTGAAAGTGTGGGTTAAAGCAGGGAGCTCTGGATATAGGCACAGATTCGAAGTTTATCAAGGTTTGGCTGGGTGTGGTGTCGTCAGTGGATTGGGAATGGATGCAGATGTTATGTGTCTTTGTGAGGACATCCAGCAAAAGAATCACGAGGTGTTTTTTGACCATTTCTTTTGCACCATTCCACTTATTCAGGCATTGAAACAACAAGGCATCTATGGCACTGGTACATGTCGAAGCAACAGGCTCTAAGGAGCACAACTGAAGCTGAAGAAGTGAAAAGAAACTCAAAGGAGGAGGAAGAGGATCTTGCTCTATTGTCACGAATGCTGAACACATCCCTGTTACACGCTGGCTGGATAGTTTCGTGATTCACATGGCCTCTTCCTTTGTTGGCCAGTCTCCACCAAATTTGGCCTAGAGATGGAGCAAGAAAGAAAAAAATGATCCTCAACATAATGCGATAAAGTTTGGTCCTGGAGACCACTGGCCCCAGCTCACTGAAGCCAAAAATGCAAACAGATGCCATGACTCTGCCTGCACATGAAAAACCAAGTACATCTGCATTAGAATTAGAATTAGAATCACCTTTTATTGTCATGAACATGCATGCATGTACACAAAATTTGTTCTCTGCATTTAACCCATCACAGTGAACACATACACATGTTAGTGGAACACACTGGAGCAGGGGGCAGCTGAAGCGCCCGGGGAGCATTTCAGGGTATTAGTGTCTTGCTCAAGGACACCACAGCCGTGAGTCCGGGGGATGTTGGCGGATGGTACAGTCGGGGTCTTGAACCTAGGTCCCCCACGGTGGCAGGCGATGATCTTAACCATTGGGCCATGGCTGCAGTGCCTTGTAGCTTTGTGCCCTGGGTGCTTTGCCAATTTCCATACAAGATAACCTTTTCCACTGAAGACAACACTGTATTAATGGACAAAATTACATTTAAAAAAAACCCCGAAAGTTTGTAATAGTAGTAGGCTGATATGTACAAGAAGGCAGGTTCATTGTTATGGTTGGAGTTGTTTAAACTGTACTATCTGTGCTTCAAAAACTTTCTTTGGTTAAATGTTTTTGCAATACATTCAACAGGAATAAATATACCGTTACCGCTAGCTGTCAGCGTTCAAGGAGTAGCCTATGACGACAGCGACGGCGCCCCCCCCCCCCCCCCCATATATACATATGCACGTATGTCTATATGTATGTGTGTGCGTGTTTGTCCTTTTTCATCGTCTTTGAGGTTTTTTGTTGTTTTCCCATTCTGTCACCGTTTTTATACATATTGGTGTACTTGGTGTCTTGTAACTACAGTACTATATCAATAGATTCTACCTAATTAATCACATAAACAATAAATAATGCAAAGTCTGTCTATTCTGTAGTTTAACATGCACGTGTAGTCTGAAAAGTTCTCGCAACCTTTTTTTTTTTCTATTCTGCCCATTCATGTCAACCTTTCACCCTTTTTCAGGTAATGGCATTGCAGCACTCCAGTCAGTACCAACTGCCATCTTCTGCGTTCTCCATTGCCTGCAACCGAGGGAATACCTTCCAGAGAACTACGGTGGCCTGGAGCGGACAATAGCCTACAGTTTGGCACTGGGAGGGGACACAGACACCATAGCCTGCATGGCTGGGGCAATTGCTGGAGCCCACTATGGCATCGAGGTCATCCCTCCGCCGTGGATCCGCTGCTGTGAGGGGGCAGATGATGCAGATGTGAATGCAGAGCGGCTTCACATGCTTTACCATCAGGTATCACAGGGGAGCGGGACACAAGCAAGTGATCAGAGCAGTGACGACACATCTGACAACCATCAAAAGTCTTCAAACGGCACAGAGAAGTAAACCACAAGCAAAAAGTTACATACATTTTTCAGACAGAACTGTTTTCTCCTCTGCTTGTCACCTCAGAAACTTTGATGAAGGGAAAATATAATTTTTATTTGGAAAAATCGCAAATGTTCTTCAATATTGTATCAGGATAAAAAAAAAGATTAAGGACATTAAAGAGACATGCACTTTTTCTCATAAATGAAAACTGTTCCCAGGTGCCTCGGACATTCTTCTGTCAAAACACACAAAGGAACGATTTATAGCACACTCAACATGCACTTGTAACACTCCGCTTTAAATTACCGTAATTTCTCTGTTATAATACACATTTTTTCCTTATAAATTAATCAAAAGTCGACAGCGCGTATTATACATGGGTATAATGAAAATTTACTTTTTCCCCCCACATTGTATAACATATACCGTTACCTAGGGGTTGTGAAAAATGTGTACTTTTATTCCGATATTTAGTCTTCAATCCTTAAACTCTATGTTGGTACTGAGTGTATGGTATAAACTTAACTTTAAAATTTGATACAACTAAATCAGCATTTGCTAAACGGTTAGCATCCGCGATTAGCATTGGCATGCTACCAATTACCATTTTAGGTAAGAAAAAACACTAACTGCCATTCAGTTCACTCATACATCATATGTACATTAAACATCTAGTAGTGTCTTAAAAATCACTGACAAATGCTCCTCTGTCTATATATATATATATATATATATATATACACACACACACACACATACACACATATATATATATATACACACACACACATATATATATATATATATATATATATATATATATACACACACACACACACACACACACACACACACACACACACGCATCTCGGATTGGGACTCTGTATAGGCATATGCTTAAATTTATATTCAAAGAGTCAAGAAACAAAACATCCCTATTCATAAACTTGTACTGTATAATGAGACCATGCAAAATCTTAAAAGTTTTCCAATTTTACACCCAGGGAGTTGGTAACAAGGGTCCATTAATTTAATCTTCCACTTGAATCTGTTATTTTCAACCTTGCTTACTGGTAGAATCTCGTTTGCGGTAAAAATTGTTTTTTGTTTTTGGCTTGGGTGTTTCTTGTCCGACTTTTCAAAACCAAAATAACTCCACCCTGCTGACCTTTTGGGGCCTTTCTTGTCCACAGTGTCATCAGTTGAGCCTCCTGTCTTCTGAGGGAACACTCATTTTCTTTTCTTTTTTAGTGCTCTCTCACTGCTGAGGCGCTGGCTAGCAGTGGGCTACAAACATTAGTGCCTGTTGTGTGTCACTACTAATGTGCCGTGTGCTTCAACCTAACTTGCCATGGTTCTATTGACGCCACATAATTGGTTCAGTGCAGAGCAACTTGCATTATCATTTGCGGTTCGTCGTGTCTGTCAAAACATGGACAAATGCAATCTATGGACCGCGTGTCAAACGTTTATCAGGGTATGCATCTTTATCGTTTTATTACCGCCCAGCCCTAATGAAGAGATTTTTTGATGGACCGTTGTAGCCGCTAAACAGCAAGACCGAGAACCCCTTGGAGCACGCCACCTCATAGTTGGTGGATCCTCCGAGCTTTACCCAGAAAAGCGCATTCTGTTTCAGCCGTCTTGTTTCAGCGACAAAAGCCGAAAATAGCTTGAAAATGCATTTTATGTGCGTATTACCCGTAAGCGTATTATCCACGAGAAATTACGGTACTTGTTTTGGGGAGCAGTTCTGCCTCAGTCAAATTTTTGACTTCATTACCATAATGACTGGGGGCGGAGCTAGGGTGTTGTGACTATGTGAGCGGCTTTAGGTTCTCAAACAGACCATAGGTCTGAGAAAGGTGAGCGGACATAAAAATGTTCCCTTGTGGCGGCATCACCAAACCGGCAAATTAAACTTTTCAATTAGTGTCATCGTTCTGGACGTGGTGAATGCATTGGACACATCACTAAACCCCCTAGTCAACAAGTTTGACGAACATTTGCGTTTATGCCGGTTACCAGACAGTAAAGCTGTTAGGTAATGCTAATCAGTGCTACGAAAGCAGCATTGCTTACCTGTCTAGTTCGGTGCCCAGACTCTGCTCATCATTTGAAAATGCTGGATTTTTTTCCCCAGCCTAGCTGTCAAGTCATAGGTGGAGAAACTTGGTGTGGAGGTGGTTATTATGTATATTAGCCTCACTGTTGCACAAAATATAGAATGGTTCACTTCACAGTAAATACAGTATTTGGTTGTTTAATTTAATCCTTGGTGGGTGGGCAGACCCAACTACTGTATTTGTGTAGAAGCAATTAAAAAGTCAACTGCCTCACAGTTCTGAGGACCCGGGTTCCAATCCGGCCTCGCCTGTGTGGAGTTTGCGTGTTCTTCCCGTGCCTGGGTGGGTTTTCTCCGGGCACTCCGGTTTCCTCCCACATCCCCAAAACATGCATGGTATAGGTTGATTGACAACTCTAGATTGTCCACAGGTGTGCATGTGAGTGCGAATGGTTGTTTTTTTTATATGTGCCCTGCGATTGGCTGGCGACCAGTTCAGGGTGTACCCCGCCTCTCGCGCAAAGTCAGCTGAGATAGGCGCCAGCACACCGCAACCTTCGTGAGGTTAAGAGGTTCAGAAAATGGATGAATGGATCAAATCTGTCAGTTGCAATGACAGCCATGCAGAGATGTGGAGTGCAGATATAAGTAACAAATACAAGGAATATGAAAAGTATACACACCCTTGGTCTAATGCTAGGTTTTTGGACACATTAAATGGTTCCCCCCCCATTTAATGTGTCCAATAACTTCTACAACTAAATTGAAATCGAGGAAATCTTTTTAAGAGGGGAAATAGAAATTAACAGCTGAGCTAATGTGTTTGCAGAAGTATGCAAACCCTCATAACTGGGGATGTGGTTGTGTTAACCTTTGACCAATCACATTCAAATGCATGTTAAGTGAGAGTCAGCACACACCTGCCTCCATTTAAAGTGCCTCTGATTAACCCCAAATAAGGTTCACAAGTGATGGTCAGCACAGAGCATCCATAGCATCTGAGGTATTTCATTGTTCAAAGGTATCAGTCAGGAGAAGGATACAAGGCAATAAATATACCATGGAACAGTGACAACAGCCATCACATGGTGAAAATATTGCACAACAGTGACATGACCAAGAACTCACCATCCCGCCAAAATTGTTGAAAAGATAAGAAGAAAACTGGTCAGGGAGGGTTTCAAGAGACAGCACCATTAAAGGAGCTGCAGCAATTTATGGCAAGTCCTGACGATATAATACATGAGACAACAATCTCCCATCTTTAAGTTTTATTTCTGGGCTATGGGGTAGGGTGGCAGCAAAATGGCAGCCTTTTCTTACAAAGTAAGAAAAAACAAAATCTCCCAAACGCATGCGGGAAAATGTATTATGATCTGATGAAACCAAGCTTAATTTTTTTAATTTTTTTTACCACAAAGAAATTCCAAAAGGTATGTTTGCCACAAACACACCACTGCTCATCACTGGAAAAAAAACACCCTATCTACAGTGAAGCATGTTGGTGAAGCATCATGCTTTGGGGCTTTTTTTCTGAAGATGGAACTGAGGCCTTAGTCAGGGTGGCGGGAAATAGGTACCATTCCAAATACCAGTCAGTGTTGGGACAAAACCTTCAGGCTTCTAATAGAAAATGAAACTAAAAATGTCAGGAAAACCTTACTAGAACATCTGAACTTTATTTGGAGTTATTCAGGCATGTTAAATGGTGGCAGGTGTGTGTTGACGCCCATTTAACATGAGTCACATTGTGATTGGTCAATTCTAAACACACACACATTTATGTATGTGTGTATGTACTGTATGTATGTTTTTGTGTAGACTTTTTTGTCCTCTGTTTATGATATATTCTATCCCTGTTCTTCCCTGTTTCGTGTCGAACAATACTTTGTCATTATTTGAAAGTTGCACAATGACTTGTTCATGCTTTTCATTGGGTCATTTTGGTGAATAACCATTATTTAATAAAAATGTAAAAAATGTAAAGCATCTGAGTTATTTAAATGTCAAAACTCCAGAGAGAAATCCATTACACATTCTGACATGTACAGGAAATGTACCATATCAGCTAAAATTAATGGTATAAGAACACAACAGTACAGTATATCCACTGTACATATTTAAATTTCTTAACTACAAAAGTCATGACTTCATCATTTTAATAAAATCATTCAAATCCATATATCTAAAAAGTGATTCTGTAAAAATAACCAAAAAATTAAAAAGGAATGCAAAAATTTAAATAAATATTCATAAAGGCGGTACGGTGAGCGACTGGTTAGCACATCTGCCTCACAGTTCTGAGGACCGGGGTTCAAATCCGGGCTCGCCTGTGTGGAGTTTGCATGTTCTCCCCGTGCCTGCATGGTTTTTCTCCGGGTACTCCGATTTCTTCCCATGTCCCAAAAACATGCGTGGTAGGTTAATTGAAGACTCTAAATTGCCCTTAAGTTTGAATTTGAGTGAGAATGGTTGTTTGTTTCTATGTAAGCCTGCGATTGCCTGGCGACCAGTTCAGGGTGTACCCCGCCTCTCGGCCGAAGATAGCTGGGATAGGCTCCAGCATGCCCGCGACCCGAGTGAGGATAAGCGGTACGGAAAATGAATGAATGAATGAATGAATGAATATTCATAAATCAAGATATTCATCCATTTTCTTTACTGCTTATCCTAGGTTCACGGGTGAGCAGGAGCGTATCCCAGCTGACTGGGCTGGAGGCAGGCACCTTGGACTCGTCGCCAGCCGATTGCAGGGCACATATAGAAACAACAAACAACCATTCACATTCACACCTGTGGACAATTTAGACTTGTTTTTAATAAACCTAATATGCATGTTTTTGGAATGTGGGAGACAGCCCATGTACCCAGAGAAAACCTGCTTGCAAAGTGCTTTGTAATTAAGTTAATGAACTGTAGTCAATGCAGTGAGGAACAACCATTAGACTATCTTAGACCTTTCCCATACTGGTACAGAAGATGTTTTAGGAGGCTCAGGTTATTGACCATAAGAAGAAAAAAAAAATTAACTACTCAAATTAAACACGGTTAACAACTGCCTAACACATTATTAAAATGCCACAGGATATTGATAATCATTGTGTTTGATTTAAGAAAATAACTTCTTTGAGTGAAATCAATTAAAACAACTGTAAAAAATGAGGTATTCTCGCCTCCTACGTTTACTGTTTAAGCAAGTTTTTCCATTCCAGGATGACAATATCAGAGGTCTGTTAGACTTAAATTGTGGAATGGTGGTTCCAAAAAAATATTACACGGTGTAATTATTTGTATTGGCCTAGCAGGGTATGTAACATGTACAGCACTGCAATTAGGTTGAAGTTTCATAGAGCTCGAAAATTGCCAGTAAACAGCAGGAAATTCAAATAAATGAAATCTTTAAGCCCACATTATAGGTTTTTCTCTGCTGGGGCAACCTGTAAAAATAGCTGCAGGAATATGGTCAACTTTGTTAACAGGCCTGGGCATAGCTTGTAATGAATGAAAGGTATGTAGATGATGACCCCACTGAAGATAAATAAAGTCACATAGAGGTATTCGATCTGCGGATTGTCAATGATGGGGGCCAGCACAAGGAATACTGCTGCGATGAGGACCAGTATGGGCAGTATAATGGGAACCTGAAGGAATAGGTGAAAAATAGTACAGATGCTGAGTCATCATTTGTGTTTTATGTTGTTTACGTTTTTTTTTTTACATTTTTTTTAAATTAAGGTTACATGAGTGGCACTCACCCTGTATGGCCTTGGGAGCTCTGGCTTCTTGATCTTGAGGTAGAGGAGACCAGACAATGTGATGGCATAAAAAAACCAGGCCGTGAAACTTGTAAACAAAAGAAAGATTGATTTTAGGCAAACACAAAAAGGCTCCGATGATGAAAAATATAAGTGGTTTGAGGTTTCCCTTGCCCGGACGCGGGTCACCGGGGCCCCCCTCTTGAGCCAGGCCTGGAGGTGGGGCTCGAAGGCGAGCGCCTGGGGGCCGGGCCTGCACCCATCGGGCCCGGCCGGGCACAGCCCAAAACGGTAACGTGGGTCCCCCTTCACATGGGCTCACCACCTGTGGGAGGGGCCATAGGGGTCGGGTGCAGTGCAAGCTGGGCGGTGGCCGAAGGCAGGGACCTTGGCGATTCGATCCCCGGCTACAAAAGCTGGCTCTAGGGACGTGGAATGTCACCTCTCTGGCAGGGAAGAAGCCCGAGCTAGTGTGTGAGGTCGAGAAATTCCGACTCGATATAGTCGGACTCTCCTCCAGACACAGCTTGGGCTCTGGTACCAGTCCTCTCGAGAGGGATTGGACTCTCTTCCACTCTGGAGTTGCCCACGGTGAGAGGCGCCGAGCAGGTGTGGGTATACTTATTTCCCCCTGGCTCGGCGCCTGTACGTTGGGGTTCACCCCGGTGGACGAGAGGGTAGCCTCCCTCCGCCTTCGGGTGGGGGAACGGGTCCTGACTGTTGTTTGTGCCTATGCACCAAACAGGAGTTCAGAGTACCCACCCTTTTTGGAGTCCTTGGAGGGGGTGCTGGAGAGCACTCCTGCTGGGGACTCCATCATTCTGCTGGGGGACTTCAATGCTCAATGCCTGTCGTGGCGGCAATCCCCGAATCGCGTTGGTGGACACCAACGGTGAGGGATGCCGTCAAGCTGAAGAAGGAGTCCTATCGGGCCTTTTTGGCCTGTGGGACTCCTGAGGCAGCTGACTGGTACCGGCTGGCCAAGCGGAATGCAGCTTTGGTGGTCGCTGAAGCAAAAACTCTGGTATGGGAGGAGTTCGGTGAGGCCATGGAGAAAGACTTCCGGACGGCTTCAAGAAATTCTGGTCCACCATCCGGGATCTCAGAAGGGGGAAGTAGTGCACCACCAACACTATGTATAGTGGGGATGGGGCGCTGGTGACCTCGACTCGGGACGTTGTGAGCCGGTGTGGAGAATACTTCGAAGACCTCCTCGATTCCACCGACACGCCTTCCCATGAGGAAGCAGAGTCTGGGTTCTCTGAGGCGGGCTCTCCTATCTCTGGGGTTGAGGTCACCGAGGTGGTTAAAAAGCTCCCCGTTGGCAAGGCCCCGGGGGTGGATGAGATTCGCCCGGAGTTCCTAAAGGCTCTGGATGTTGTGGGGCTGTCCTGGTTGACACGCCTCTGCAACATCGTGTGGACATCGGGGACAGCGCCTCTGGATTGGCAGACTGGGGTGGTGGTCCCACTTTTTAAGAAGGGGGGCCGGAGGGTGTGTTCCAACTACAGGGGGATCACACTCCTCAGCCTCCCTGCTAAGGTCTATTCAGGGGTGCTGGTGAGGAGGGTCCGTCAGGAAGTCGAATCTCAGATCCAGGAGGAGCAGTGTGGTTTTCGTCCTGGCCGTGGAACAGTGGACCAGCTCTACACCCTCGGCAGGGTCCTCGAGGGAGCAGTTCGCAGCAGAGTGTGAAGCGGCTGGGATGAGAATCAGCGCCTCCAAATCTGAGACCATGGTCCTCAGTCAGAAAAGGGTGGAGTGCCTTCTCCAGGTGGGGGATGAGGTCCTGCCCCAAGTGGAGGAGTTCAAGTATCTTGGGGTCTTGTTCACGAATGAGGGAACAATGGAACGGGAGATCGACAGGCGGATCGGTGCAGCGTCTGCAGTGATGCGGACTTTGTATCGGTCCATTGTGGTAAAGAAGGAGCTAAGCCGAAAGGCGAAGCTCTCGATTTACCGGTCGATCTACGTTCCTACCCTCACCTAAGGTCACGAGCTGTGGGCCGTGACCAAAAGAACAAGATCCCGGATACAAGCGGCCGAAATGAGTTTCCTCCGCAGTGTGTCCGGCTCTCCCTTAGAGATAGGGTGAGAAGCTCGGTCATCCGGGAGGATCTCAGAGTAGAGCTTCTGCTCCTCCACATCGAGAGGAGCCAGATGAGGTGGCTGGGGCATCTGATTCGGATGCCTCCCGGACGCCTCCCTGGTGAGGTGTTCCGGTCCCGGGGATGACCAAGGACACGCTGGAGAGACTACGTCTTTCGGCTGGCCCGGGAACGCCTTGGGATCCCCCCGGAAGAGCTGGATGAAGTGGCTGGGGAGAGGGAAGTCTGGGTGTCCCTGCTAAAGCTACTGCCCCCCCGACCCAACCTCGGATAAGCGGTAGAAAATGGCTGGACAAAAAGGCAGCATGTGCTTATTTTTAAGCGATTTGAAAGAAATTCGGAGCCCATGTGTTCACCTGAAGAAGTTGACAATACTCTGAAAGTCTCCGGGGATGAGCACCAGCAAGGAGACAACAGTGGTGAAAATTAGAGCTGGCGATGGAGTCAGTCTGTGTACGTGAGCCATGGACAGAATATCCGGCTAGAAAACACACACAATACATACAGTAGTGTGACAGCAGAGCATCAACATTATTGCAAAGGGGACATATAATAGACAATTGCTTTTAATGGCTTGTATAGACTTTTTCATAATGTTTGTAAGAAATAGGCGCCAGGGTGGCAGAGAGCGAGTGACCATCTCGAAATGATAATGATGACCAAAACTTGTTTGAGGCTGCACCTCCAGATATCCCCCAAAAGGTTAGGTTTTTCATTTACTTGAAAATCCAAATCAATCCAGCAGAACCTAAGAGTCAGGAGGATCTTTCGAGTCGATGTCGAATAGTTGGACAGAGAAGAGCACAAAACTACCTAGCGCCGTAGTAGTCACTTCTAAAGGGATAGACCGGAAACCAAGCCTGCATCATTGGGTTTGTGGAAGGCATTTTTAACAGGTATGTATAACATTTTTGGTTGGATTGTCTTTAAGTGAGTAATTTAGCCTGCTAGCTAACGTAGCGTCTATAGCACTCTTATCAATTCCACCGTCAGAGCACGTTTGTGCCATGAATCTGAATGACAGAAAAGTCCATTAATCAGCCAGTCGCTCAACGAGCATGTTAACTACGTACGTCTGAATTTCCACTTTTAGTTTTGAATCAATTTACCTGTTGAACTATAAATCCCGGCCGGCCTTCTGTCTCCCTTCAAAGCAATTTACTGTACTTCACATGAAATCATCTTTTCGCCTGACACTTCACACATTCAAACTGCAGTGGTAGAGAAGCAAGTTAAAGTCATTCAAGCCATTTAGCCTGTTTTCTCAATCACTCTGCATTGGTCAAATGACAGAAGGGTTTGTTTACTAGTGGTGTCATCAGAACTACTGTATTTCCACCTGTAAATAAGACAAACTAATAAACTGCACCATAAGGTGGCGCTTCGAGGTCATATTTGGCAGCCAATCACAAGCGTGAATTTAGGAAGGAAGTGATATGGAAAAAAATCTGAGCTTTATTTTTCAAATGTACCTACAATTGTAATCATGGAGATTTCCCAAAAACTGTAATTACACATTCTCTCCTACCAATGTAATGGATTACAATTGCATACATTTAGTCAATTCAATTACATTATCTAGTTACACATTTCATATGAAACACATCATTTGTTACTCCCCAACCCTGAAAATATGTCGGGCTCACTTAGATGAGACCCTGAAAAACGGGCAGATTTCATCAAGACAAACTCTTAATGTTTGGGATATTTTGACCAAAGCATGTCATAGACATGTTACTAAGGTGAGAACTATTTTTAATTATGGGAAAAGGAAAAAAAGGAAAATATCTTTTAAAAGACTGCAATATTCTCACCATGTGTCCTTCACGTGCAGCAACAAAGCACATGCGTCCACCACTGAAGAACGTCCCGTTTAGTGACCCAAAAGCTGACAAAGCTGCAGCTATTGACATGATCCACCCCCAGGATCCTAACACTTTGTTCCTGTGGGGGGGGGAAGAGTCTCAAGTTCATTGCAAAGCTGCCACACCACACATTTCCGCCCCTTTTTATTACAAGATTTCAAAGATTATCCTCATGAAATTAAAGTTGCAATTAGAACTAAATAGTTCACACTACCCATATCACCAAAAGCTAAAGAAAACCATTTCAAAATCTTACATGATATCTATCCGTGTAATGATTTTTAGGACAAAGATTCAACATATTTTGATTGTACTTATGCTAAAATCAGAGGTGGGTAGTAACGCGCTACATTTACTCAAGTAACATTTTCGATAAACTGTACTTGTCAGAGTACTTTGAATGCACCGTACTTTTTACTTTTACTTATGTGACGAAGGATCGATACTTTTACTCCGTTACAATGATCGACATGCCGTCCGCTACTTTTATTTATCCATTCTTGCGCATGTGCGTCTATTTTTAGACTCCATCTTCGACTTCCGCATAGGGCGCCTGTTGCGCCAATCGAACGGGAACACTGTCATTTGACTCCAATTCACCAATCAGACGACACAGGGCAGTCACATGACCGCGCACGGAGCCTTCACGAGTGTGTTTACAGACTCCAAAAAACAACAGCTTTAACATGCAGCGTAGTTTTGTCACTGGCCAAATTTGAATATTTCTAACTTGAGAAAACACCTTGCGGTAAGTTGCAGATGTTTCTATTGTTGTTTTGGCAGTGGATTGTGCGATCTTAACATTCTGTTTACTCCCCAAAAATGACCCACCCTACCAAAGCCCCAAAATAAAGCAGAATTTTAAATCCAAAATCTATTTCGCATGATGAAACAACCTGTTATTTATCAATTCCACTCAATTTAATTCATTTTTTGTCATGTATTTTTTTGTTACACAATATGAAAAGGCAATCACCAGTGGGCAGTGAGTACAATTTTTTTTTTTTTTTTTTTTTTTTTTTTTTTTAAACCACAAACCAACTGTCATAACAGTTTTCTTTCAAACAGTAAATGTTTATTATTGCACTGTTTATTATTACACTTGCATATTCCATGCATAGCTGGAATTTGCATCGCAGACCATTGATTTAAAAAAACAAAAACAAAAAAAGCGAGATTACAATCACTGCGCGTGAGTGTCACAGTAAACTGCATGAATCAAGGATGTTACATCACAATAAAATAAAAAAATATTTCAAGTAAGTAACATTGCATATATGTAAATAAAAAATGACGCTCAACCCATTTGTCCCAGACCTCTCTGATGGCTGCCAGTTAGTCCGTCATACGCCTTTGCTTGTCTTGACTCACGGTTGTCAAATCTCAGCATTCTTGAGAAAGTGTGAAAGATTTTCAGCGGCATTGTGGCACGAAAAATTTCCCTTCCACTCTCTGCAACCCAGAGACTATATGGAGCCTTGCCACGGGACCTATATACACCTGCTAATGCCAAAAGCCCTATGTAGCCACGCAAGTCAATCTCAGCCATATTTTTCCAGTTTTCTCCATATTTCCGGAAATACTCCAAATTTGTATTGTCCGGGATGATTTTTTCGATTGCTGGTGTGATGAACAGGAGAAAGGTGGGTGAAATGTCCTGGACATGGGCAGCTGAATACCTTGTTGGGCCTGGAGTCATCCTTATGATGTTTGGTGCTGCTGTTCTTCCCTGGTTGCTGTCTGAATTTGTTGAGGACCATGCAATTTTGCTGTTCTTTGACAAAAATGTCTCTATGTCTGCTTGAGGGATTTCCTCTTCTTCTTCATCTGAAGATGCATCATCCTCTGGGTTGTATTTCTCCCCATCTTCCTCTTCAGATACATCTTCATCCTCTTGTTCCTCCTCAGCTCCTGAAAATATCTCATCCAGGACCTGTCGGACAATGAAACGTCTACTCATGGCTTCAGCAAGGAGCCAACTAGGGGTCCTTTGATTCAAGATACCTTTATATCCTCTATACTGAATTAGTTTTTATTATGTCTGAGATTGTTTTTGGTTTTGTTTGGGACCTTGTGTGATGTGAGGGGTTAGCTGCAGATCAAGAGTGCAGGTTCAGGTCAGATGTACAATTCCAATGAAGTTGGGACATTGTGTTAAACTTAAAAACAGAATACAATGATTTGCAAATCATGTTCAACCTATATTTAATTGAATACACAACAAATTGAGATATTTAATGTTCAAACTGATAAACCTTATTGTTTTTAGCAAAGAATCATTAACTTAGAATTTTATGGGTGCAACACGTTCCAAAAAAGCTGGGAAAGGTGGCAAAAAAGACTGAGAAAGTGGAGGAATGCTCATCAAACACCTGTTTGGAACATCCCACAGGTGAACAGGCTAATTGGGAACATGTGGGCGCCATGATTGGTTATAAAAGGAGCGTCCCCGAATTGCTCAGTCATTCACATGCAAAGATGGGGCGAGGCTCACCTCTTTGTGAACAAGTGCGTGAAGAAATAGTCAAATAGTTTAAGGACAATGTTCCTCAACGTACAATTGCAAGGAATTTAGGGATTTCATCATCTACGGTCCATAATATCATCAAAAGGTTCAGAGAATCTGGAGAAATCACTGCATGAAAGCGGCAAGGCCGGAAACCAACATTGAATGCCCGTGACCTTCGATCCCTCAGGCGGCACTGCATCAAAAACCGACATCAATGTGTAAAGGATATCAGCGCATGGGCTCAGGAACACTTCAGAAAACCAATGTCAGTAAATATAGTTTGCGCTACATCCGTAAGTGCAACTTGAAACTCTACTATGCAAAGCAGAAGCCATTAATCAACAACACCCAGAAACGCCGCCGGCTTCTCTGGGCCCAAACTCATCTAAGATGGACTGATGCAAAGTGGAAAAGTGTTCTGTGGTTCGACGAGTCCACATTTCAAATTATTTTTGGAAATTGTGGACGTTGTGGCCAAAGAAGAAAAGAACCATCCGGCCTGTTATGGACTCAAAGTTCAAAAGCCAGCATCTGTGATGGTATGGGGCTGTGTTAGTGCCCACATCAGTGAAGGCACCATTAATGCTGAAAGCTACATACAGGTTTTGGAGAAACATATGCTGCCATCCAAGCAACTTCTTTTTCATGGACGCCCCTGCTTATTTCACCAAGACAATGCCAAACCACATTCTGCACGTGTTACAACAGCGTGACTTCGTAGTAAAAGAGGGCGGGTACTCGACTGGCCTGCCTGGAGTTCAGACCTGTCTCCCATTGAAAATGTTTGGCGCATTATGAAGCGTAAACTACGACAACGGAGACCCCGGAGTGTTGAACAGCTGAAGCTGTACATCAAGCAAGAATGGGAAAGAATTCCACCTCCAAAGATTCAACAATTAGTGTCCTCAGTTGCCAAATGTTTATTGAAATGTTGTTAAAAGAAAAGGTGATGTAACACAGTGGTAAACATGACCCTGTACCAGGTTTTTTGGAACGTGTTGCAGCCATAAAATTCTAAGTTAATGATTATTTGCTAAAAACAAAGTTGATCAGTTTCAACATTAAATATCTTGTCTTTGTAGTGTATTCAATTCAATATAGGTTGAACATGATTTGCAAATCATTCTATTCTGTTTTTATTTGTTTAACACAACATCCCAACTTCATTGGAATTGGGGTTTTAAGTTCTAGTCGTACATCAATCCTGTGTCTTTGATGTGTGTGTGTAACTGTGTATTAGAGAGAGTTTGTGTGTGGCTTTTGAACTTTTTTTCTTGTTTAAATGCTTGTATAATTCACGGGTCAAAAATGACCCATATGACAACCTTTGTACCCTCGTGGTGTACAGCCCACATGGAAACAAAAACAAAGTATCACTTTTTCTAATGATGGGGTCCCTTTAGCAAAAGTCATAAAATTTAAAGTTGGAAAAAGATAGTTTAAGGTATTTTTTTTTCTACAGCTAAACAGGGTAGTGGGTGACTTTTGACCCGCAAGACAACACAAGGGTTAAAACTTGTGCATCTTCCCGACTTAGTCACTTGGTCCGTCGGCAATAGGAGTCCTTGGCAACCCGGATGAATTATACAATTTTTCAAATTTCTTTTTCTATAAGCTCTAGTTTAAGGCAATGTCATTGTCTACCAGTGTCTATTTGTATAGACTCAATTGGTTAAAAATAAATCATATTTCATGACTGTAGGTGGAGCTTGGAGACTCATTAATTCCGTCATGCTCCTTTTAATGTTTAACAAAGAAATAAAACTAAAGAGCCGAGCAAGATGAAGTCAACTGACTGGCTTTAGTTGTGCAACTGACATCTTTGTCAGGTCCTACTCACCCCCATGTGACAGCCACTGCATTGGATGAAATGAGCTCTTTCGGCGTCATTACTGTCAGGTAGCTGACGTTCACCAGCAGATACAAGCCAGTCACCATTGAGATTGCAATCACTACTGCTCTCGGGAGATTCACCTGCAATACAGTAGGAGGAAAAAAAGAACACAAGCAATGGAATGAGAATTTAAATGTTAATTTAATAATATCACATAATCTAATCACTTAAATGTAATTACATTTGTGCTGTTTCAGTGAGACCGTGGCAAAAGTGGAGAATGTGACAAATGCTGACTTTATCCCACACATTTACAGATACTGTGCCATGAAAAAGTATTTGCCTCCTCAAATTTTTATTTTATTTTTTGCATAGTTTTCCCACTTTAAGACCATTAAACACATAAATATCAGACAAAGATATCCCAAGTAAACATAAAATACAGTTTTTTAGGGTGATTTTATTTATTAAGATAAAAAACCTGTTCAAATCTACCTGGCCCTGTGTGGAGAAAGTAATGCCCCCCCCCCCCCTGTTAAATAATTAATTAACTGTGGCAAATTATTTTGGAAACCTGAGTTAATTTACAGTAACCACACCCAAACCTGAGTACCTCCAGACCTGTTAAATTAAGAAATCACATGAATAGAACCAGTCTGACAAAAGAAGTCGTCCAAAAGATCTCACATTGCATCACGTGACCGATGCATTGGGCTGCGTGGCCCCTGTCCGACACTTGACGAGCGTCTGGTGTAAATGTAATAGAGCACTTCAAAAAAAGAACATCGCACCAGCAGTTGGTTTGATGGTCTGGGGCTGCAATGCTTCCTCAGGACCTGGACGTCTTGCTGTGATTGATGGAACCATGAATTCAGCTCTTTACCAAAAAATTCTGAAGAATGTTCGGCCATGAGTTTGTGACCTCAAGCTGAAACGCACTTGAGTTCTGCAGCAGGACAACGATCCAAAACACACCAGCAAGTCAACTTCTGAATGGCTTTTTCTTTTTCCCCCCCTTTTTTAAAATAAGGTCTTAAATAAGGTCCCGTCAAAGTCCGGACTTAAATCTGACTCAAATGTTGTGGCATGACCATAAAAAGGCTGTTTATTCTCAAAACCCTTCCAGCGCTGCTGGATTAAAACAATTCTGCAAGGAAGAGTGGGCCAAAATATCTCCACAGATGTGAATGACTCATTGCCAGTTGTAGACAACGCTTGATCCAATCTGTTTTAGAATTGATTTTAAGATCTTACTGGCACTGGGGCTTCACTGTTTTTGGTTCCGTTTTGTTTTTCATGATATACGATTGTGATGTTTGGTGTGTACTGTTTTATTCTGTCAAAGCACTTTGTGAACATTTGTTTTTAAAGGTGCTATACAAGTTATTATTATTAGGGGGCAAATATTTGTTCACGGCACTGTATATGTTTCCTTTAACCGTAAACTGAATCCACCACTACCACTAGAACTTGAGAGATTATGCATTTATTTATTTATTTTTAGTGTATGTCCTTTTCAAACAAGCAAAAAAAAAAAAAGTCTCCAAATAAACAAAAGAATGGCTCAACCAGAAGACCATGAAATCCCATAAATTTTGGTCTACGTATACTCTAAGCCATAACTAACCTTGCGGCTTAAACAAAGACACCACCTTGTGGATTTTCCCAGTTGCGTGAGCGTCACATTCTCATCTATTCTTAGCTTCTGTCACCAAAAGTGTGTTTATCCCTCTATCAGTCCACCCATCCATCCTTTTTCTATACTGGTTATCCTGTTCAGGGTCGCTGGGAGTTCCGCCTATCCCAGCCGACTTTGTGTGAAAGGCAGACCCTGGATTGGTGGAAACCGAGTTGACTTGGTCATGATTTTTTTTCTTGATGAACTCCATGGTGAAGTGTTAACTGCTCACGTTTTTAAATCAAAACCGTACACATTGGAGCATTCAGACCGGTATTCATATCTGCTGAAAACGCAACAAAATCTCTACCTTGTTACAATCAAATCAATCAATCCAGTAAAAAGAGCAATTGAGCCTCTGCACATGAGCTTTAAGTAAATTAATGGATGATGTGACGTTGGAAGAAGCAGCGTGAAGAACTTTTTTTTTTTTTTCTGCAAGAAGATGACTAAGGACTTCAGAGGAAAGCCTGCATGAGAAAACAGCCTTGAAGACTGTGGGGTCAGCAAACAGAGAATGAATGGCTGAGGCATTTCAGTCAGATCAGACTGAAAGAAAGTGAGGGACGATGTTGAATAATAAATGACCTTACCTTAATTTTGTTGTGGGCACTTTAGTGCGGCTTGTGTTTAACAAAGTTGAGATTATAAGGTGCTTCAGCAAAACATTAAAGGGATGTACACAAAACAACCAATTTCACCAAGTCGTTTCACCAAGTATTTTGTCCACCTGCCCTGAACGAAAGAGTTCAGTTGTTGCGTATCAACTGATATGTTATTTGCCTTTGACAAAGTGCATTTCGTGAAAAGACTCCAGTTGGCTCAATTAAACATTTCTCCCATTGAATGTCGAACCATCATTTGGCAGATTCACAATAACACATTGGCAAAATCATTACCGTGATTTTGATGTAAAATCCCACCTTTTTTCCGGTCTCACCTGCGGTTGTTTCAGTTCCTCAATGACATAGTTTAAGTTGTACCAGCCAGAATATGACCAGAGTCCTTGATAAAAAGCCATTCCCATCGTGCTAAAGGAATACTGAGTGCCCTTAAAAGCATCGTCAACATTCAAATTTCGTACAATGACACCATTGTTCTGTGTGAGCGCCACAATTCCTCCAATTACAATAAGTGTCAATGTTAAGACTTTGGCCATCAGGAAGACGACTTGGATTCTGACAGCGAGGCGTACGTTCAAGATGTTTACGATGGCAACAGTCAGTATGGCCACAGCTGCGACGCACTTCACCATCAGCTGTGGGGGATCACATCCACTGTAAAAGGGGGCTGTTGCATACTTTGCGATGCTAATTGACACCGCAGCAATGCTAAAAGGCTTGACGACCAGAATGAAAGTAATTGCTGCAAAGAAAGCAGGACATGACCCGTAGATCCGAAGGATGTAAATAAATTCGCCCCCAGACTCAGGGATAACGGTTCCAAGTTCGGTGTAGGACAACGCCGCAAACATGGCCACAACTCCAGAGAGGGCCCAGATCAACAAGCTTGCTCCAGGGCTTCCTGTGTAGGCCAGCACAAACTGCGGTGACATGAATATACCGGATCCAATCATGGTTCCTGAAATAAATGCCACGCCACCTATCAACCCGATTTCCCTTTTCATTTCCACAGCTTCTGGCTTGCACAGATCGGATCAGATAGCACAAAAACAGTGTTGACCCTCCAATTATGAAGTCGTGTCTGTTTAGAGCAAAGGACAAAACTCGGTAAAGAATGAGCAAAACCTCAAGGTCAGTTCTACTGACTAACTAACTTTACTCCTTTTTCCTCGTAAATGTTTATGTCCACGAGCAAGTGTGCCTTATCTGAACGTGACTCAGTCTTCCAAAACGCTTGTGTCTCTCTTGGTTACATAAGGAGAAAATTAAAATGAAGGTAATATTTACACATAGATATGGTCAAAATGATTGAAATCCCTACATCCAGATTTTGAGTAAAACTCATTTGATATTTGTTGAATGGTAAATTTTATTTGCAAATGAAGAGATCGAGTACCAATAGATATGAAATACATAATCATAAATAATAATAGTACTACTACCACTACTTCAAATAATAATAATAAAATGAAGAAATAGAAAATGGTGAAAGAGTTTTTAAGCCATAGCGCAACAATTCAGTACTATGTTGTTCTCAATCTGCACATTTTCAGCGCTGATCTTCAAACACATTTTAATGTATTTCGAAACAAAACACGAAAATAGGTTTGGTTGCACTTTAACTTACACTGGCCTATGTTTTCATTGTGGCACTTGAGCACATGTTTGCCAACTCCGGTAACTACAGAACAGTATTTTTGTCATTTTAATTAAACAGCTATTAACTTTTTTTTTGTGTGTGCCAAAAGACTAATACAGAAAAACTTAGCTAGGTGTGAATCATTTTGGTCTTATCTCTACAGAGGAAAAGTTAAAAATAAGTCTTACCTCAGGATTTTTGAGCTCCTCAGTTACATAATTCAAAGTGTTCCAGCCATCATAGGACCACAAACCCTGATAGAAAGCAATGCCAAAGGATCTGACACGTAAATCGGTTCCTTCAAAAGTGTTCACAAAGTTCCCAGCGCCTTTGTCGAAAAGCATCACCACTCCTCCCAGTATGATCACAGTCATTGCCAGCACTTTGACTGCCATGGAGACCACCTGAATGATGGTGGCCAGGCGAGTGCTCAGACAGTTCACCAAAACCAGACTGATGATGGCTCCTGCAGCTACACACTTTACCGCCAGCTGTGGAGCGCGACAGCTTGTGTAAAAAGGAGCCACAGCAAATTCGGCAAAGCTGAGCGCAATTCCGGTGGCGCTGGCAGGTCTCATGACACTCGTGAAGCTGAAGACAAACATGAAGGCCACCGCTCTCCCTGTTGTCCTCAGCATGTAGATATATTCTCCACCAGATTCTGGAATGACTGTTCCCAGTTCAGCATAGCAGAGCCCCCCCAGCATGGCTATCAGGCCACAGGTTGCCCATATAATGAGGCTGGCCCCCGGACTGCCAATTGTGGAAATCACATACTGGGGTGATATGAAGATCCCAGAACCCATCATGGTCCCAGCAATGAAAGATACCGCTCCAGTAATCCCAATTTCCCTCTTCAGGTTGAGTCCGTGTTTGTCAGTTGCCATCGTTGGAAAACTTCAGGGAGGAATGCCGCAGACACAGGTTAAGCATTGGGTAATGATACATCTGTGTAAACAATGAATGGTCAACCAATTGCAAGTGATTACCACGTTCATAGGTGGGGTAGTTATTACTTTGTGCCTCGTGGTAGTAGTTCTCTCTTTTCCTACATCTTTTTTTTTTTTTTTTAGTCCTGTTCGGCTGTTAAGTCGAGCAGAAATGAGGATCTGTATTCCTTTTATGCCGGAACAGTTTTACTGTGTCAGAGTGGCCTTTTTAAAGATGCCACTGTGGTTCCTTTGTATTCTGATGGATATTTATTCAGAATTACTGTCGTTCGGGCGAACAAAGTTTTTAAAGGGGAGTGACAGAAACAACAAAATGGGGAGAGAGTGAAAGGTAACCAAATAATATTGGAAAAGACGACAACAAAAGACTAGACTACTACAACACTAGCTGTAAACAAGATGAGGAAAGTAAATCATTATATCAAATCCCTAGTACAGTGTGATGGGAGTGGCTCTGTAAATTCTACACATCTATAGGACCAGAGTGTAAGTGAGGGGATACCCAAGAAATTTGCATAGTTACACGTTATTTGTCGCAATGAGTGAGTGGCCCCACACCCAGCGAATAAGTCCCAGGGGTCTGTGTCTGCGGACACATGCAAGTGAATTGCATGCACAGTAACCGTCAGAATTGTCCGGTAATTGCTGCGCCTGCGCCGTGGGGACTGAGGACCCCACCCCACCCAATCGGGAGGCGGGGCCGGGCCCAGTAGCCCTCCCGTACGCCACCCGGTGGATGGGGACACCTCCCACACCAAGGGTTCCACGGTGGTCCACCGAGGCGCCCCGAAAACCGGCCACCCGGAGGAGGCCGCAGGGGCTCAACACCACCCAGACCGCCCCACATGCCCTGCCATCACCCCCATCGCTCTTCCCCAGGAGAGCGAGACATCCCCACAATGTAGCCAGCCCCCGCCCAGCCCTAGGGTGAGACCGTCTGGTGGATAGGGGCACCCGACAAGGGAATGATAAGGGGGGCACCCCGGAGAGCAGCCATGGGACATGAGAGGGGATCCCCCACGCCAAGCAGCCATCCAGCCAGTGGGGCCGTCTTCAGGAGCACCACCACAAGCCTAGTGAACCCCCCCTCGTTACTATGACTGCCAGGTCCCCGACTGTCAGTCATTGGCCCGACCCGTGAATAAGTGGCCCCAGAGTAGTGTAGTGCATTAAAATATAGAGTGCTTCACCCCCTCAGCCCACAACCCAATGCCCTCCAGAAATAGGTGTATGTAGTGCATTAAAGGAAAGAGGATGTGTGAATGTGTAATGCATTAAAATTTTGGGGGGGTGGGCAGGGCGGAGGAGCAAGGAGTCTAGACCGGGAAACAGCACCGCATTCCCAGACCCCTCACCAGAAGAGGAGGAGGCGACCCTAGTCGGACGCAAGGACCAGAGAGAAGAGGAGGAAGCAGGCCCGAGGAGTGACAGGGAGCTAATTGAGATTCTGTAGCTTCTTTTGCTACATCTGTAAAACCAATGCTTTTTAAATAGCAAGACTGAGTTTGAGAGCAATAACGCCAAATTTAACATACCTGCTCCCCATTCATACTTGATATTGTGTAACACTACTGCGTCACATGACACCAAGGTGGGAAAAATGGCTAATTGGGCCCAATTTAGACATTTTCACCGAGGGGTGTACTCACTTTTGTTGCCTGTGGTTTAGACATTAATGGCTGTGTGTTGTTATTTTGAGGGCACAGTAAATGTACACTATTAGCTGTACACTGACTCCTGCGTTTTACATTTTGGCAGTGTCGTTTCTTCAGTGTTGTCCCATGAAAAGGTACACTTCCAAAAATGGAAATGGGAAATGTGGCCGGCGCCAAAAATGAGTTTGACACCCCTGAAAGAGCTGAAATTAAAATTGTGTCCAGCTAGTGGTCAGGAAGGGAATTATGGACAGGGGGGGGGGGGGGGGGGGCGTCTATACCCTTGACTGGTCGCCAGTCAATTTCAGGGCACAGATTGGCTAACGACCAGTTCAGGATGTACCCCGCATTGCACCCAAAGTCAGCTGAGGTAGGTTCCAGCATGACCGCAACCCTAATGAGGAAAAGCGGTACGGAAAATAACCATTTACACTCATGGGCAATATAGTCTTCAATAACCTAACATGCACCTTTTTGGAATATGGGAAGTACTCAGAGAAAATCCTTGCACGTACAAGCAATATGCAAAAAAGTTTAGATTCTAACCCAGAACCTTGCACACATGCTAACAACTACTCCACACTGCTACCCCGATACTACTGTAATTCTGTCAGAGCAAATTTGACTTTTATCAACAACTTTTATGTATCTGGCAACAAATCAACTATCCATTGCACCACACAAACTGCCGTGTGCTGGATATAAACTTTACAATTGGACATCTTTTTGTTTTTGTGTTATGCCTTGAAGAGTTTGCGCTGCATATCCTAAAAGCTTCTTTTTTTCCCTCTCCCTACCATGAAGAAAAGATTTGTATGGTGATTTTGAACAGACACATGAAGGCTGACTTTACATACTGTATGTCAAATGAAAAGACGTACTGTACCTCTGGACGTTTTAATTCCTCTGTCACATAGTTGAGGTTATTCCAGCCATCATATGACCACAGCCCCTGGTAGAAAGCAATACCAATTGGATTGATGCCAATATTTGAGTTTTCAAATGAGTCTTGAAAGTTTTCAGTGTTTCCTCTGGCGAGCATCACCACACCTCCTACTATTATGACTGCCAGTGCCAGGACCTTAGCCACCATTAAAAACACTTGCACTGACATTGAAAAGCTAACGTTAAGACAATTCACAGTAGCCACCGTAATAATTGCGGCTGCGGCCACACACTTGACCAGCATAACAGGAGGCGCACAATCTGGGTAAAATGGGGCCGCAACATACTGAGCGAAACTGAGCGAGATGCTAACCACACCAGCAGGTCTGACAAATAAAACAGAGCTGAAGATTAACATAAAGGCAACGACTGGGCCTGACGTCCTGAGAATGTAGACATACTCTCCCCCAGATTCTCTCATGACGGTCCCCAGTTCAATATAGCAAAAAGAAGCAAGTATGGCCAGCAGACCGCAGCACGCCCACACCACCAGACTGGCTCCGGGGCTGCCGATGGTGGCGAGCACCGTCTGCGGTGACATGAAGATCCCCGAGCCGATCATTGTCCCCCCGATGAGGGACACAGCGCCCACCAGGCCCACTTCACGCTTGAGGCTGAGCTGCCGAGTCTCATCTTCCATGATGACGGCCGATTATAACAAGGTCTGCCGTCACAAACCTTTCGCCAAACTGGAAAAACACTATAATTCTGTGGCCAAGGTCCTGCTAACAGCAGCCCGCAAGTTAATAATTAAGAGGGTAGGACAGAGAAAGTAGATCGTTAGCTCAAAAGTATCACAAATAAGACAGTATTACTGCATACAGGAGGTCATATGGTCTCTAGTATCCAAAAACCCATTAAATACACTACAATGTGGATGTTAATAAAGCTAGTAAAACATTTATTTGCTGATTCATCTGTGAATGAAATCTGGCATCATCTTGCAGCAATAATACTAACAACTCAAACCACAATCATGATGCTCTACAATGTTTATGGGCTTCGGTGACTGATAACGCACCAACAACCATTGTACCTGGCATGCCATCAATTCTTTCTAAATGTCCTGTTTTAACTGGCCAGCTCAATCAGGATTGATCTTCCCCTCCTGTAACAAAGAGGTGAAGGCTCTTGTCGGAGTTTAGCATCTGTCCAGCCCGCTGGGCACCAGTGATGGCAGCCAGTTTGTGGGCATCAAAGCGGGAGTACAGGGCTGTGCACGTCCAGCTGGCTTCCTCGCCGTGGGCCCCCGCTGTGAGCATGTTACACACCTCACTGTAGAAGTGCGGGAAAGAGGGAAGGCCGTAAAATATCAGATTCTGAATCCCTTTGATGGTGTACCTGAAAAGAAAAAAGTAACAAACGTTTCAACATTCTATACAAACCTACATCATTTACTATACAGTTAGGGCGAAAAGGATGTGGATATCACTGATACACCACTACGACATACAGTATTTGAAATAAAACAATATTTGATTCAAGTGAGTCTATGCAGAGCACATCCACTTTCAAAGGCTCAAAAGTATTTGGAAAACTGACAATGCATATCGTTACCGTCAATTACAGCCTGCAGTGTGGAGCCTGTATTAAATGAACAAAGTGTGCGTTCTCTCCCTGGAGATTTGCTTTGCTAGAGCTTCACTGCTTTTTCGTTAAATTACTGCTTCCTTAACTTTTGTCTCAAAATCAGACTTGACTTGGGCAGGAAAAAAAAAAGCCTCCCATGTTCTAGCACATAGGTGTCAAACGCAAGGCCAGATGCGGCCCGCCACATCATTTTATGTGGCTCGCGAAAGCAAATCATGCTCATCAACCTCTGTGATTTTTGCTCAAATCTGTGCCCAAATTCCAAATTGTCATAATAATAAACCATAATGTTGAGATATTGCATTTTTCTGTTACCAAACCCTTCTTCTACAGTAACTTAAACAAACTATTATCCTTGTCTTCTGATTTCAAAACTAGTTATCCCTCAATTTGTTGCGTAATGGTAATATGTTTTGGTGATGATTAAACATTTATATGGTTTCACTGTTCTAACGGCCCTCTGAGGGAAATCATAACTACAATGCGGCCCGAGGCAAAAAAGAAAAACAGTTTGACACACCTGTTCTAGCAGATAAATACACTTTCAAGGTCAGAATGATTGAAAGGGACAATTAGTGAAGGAAAGGAACAGCTCATGATCCAAAACACATCCCATCATGTGTGAAGCATGGCGGAATTATGGACACGGACATTGAACGATAATCCTCTATTACTATACAGCACTATACTCCCACTCCCATTCAGCCAAATGCAACAAAACTGATTGTGCTTCACGGTGCAGATAATGACCCTCAACATACTTCAAAAACAACTCAAGACATTTTGAAGGCAACAAAATTGAATACTATTCAACAGTCAAGTCAGTGGCCTGATCTCAAGATAATAGAGGATGTTTTTTCATTAATGCAGACAAAATTGACGGCAGCAAGAACCACAAGCAACAAGTCATTGTCATTAAAGGTAAAGCTTTGTGATTTGTTTTTACTTTTTAATAAAAGCGTTATTTATTACATTTGGATGATTGTCAAGAATGTTCAGAATTCAATATATTTGTTTTGAAACAGCGGCACGTTCACAGTTCTGAGGACCGGGGTTCAAATCCCAGCCCCGCCTCTGTGGAGTTTGCATGTTCTCCCCGTGCCTGCGTGGGTTTTCTCCGGGTACTCCGGTTTCCTCCCACATCCCCAAAACATGCATGGTTGATTGAAGACTCTAAATTGCCCGTAGGTGTGAATGTGAGTGCAAATGGTTGTTTGTTTGTATGTGCCCTGCAATTGGCTGGCGACCAGTTCAGGGTGTACCCCGCCTCTTGCCCAAAGTCAGCGGGGATAGGCTCCAGTACGCCCTCGACCCTTGTGAGGATAAGCAGTACAGAAAATGGATGGATGTTTGAAACACAGGGTTAGGGTTTTTTTTTTTTTTTAAGCAGTGTATTGTTGCAGTTTTAAATATTGTCCCTGTATTTGTTTTTCTGTTACCTTGATACTTTTTTTTTTTTTTAAGCCAGGTCAAGCCTTATAAGATTAGTATTCTTTAAGATGTGTTAGGTCTGATGTGTGTTAAAGAAAGTTCAGCACAACAACAACCCAAAAAAACTAGTGTCAGCTGAACACTTACAGAAATCATTGGCATATGCCAACATCTCTGTTGCCCTATCTACCATACATCAAACATTAAACAAGAATGGGGTTCATGGGAGAACACTAAGGAGGAAGCCAATGCTGTCTAAAAAAAATAATTATTGCTGCTGCTGTGCTGCATGTTTGAAGTTTGCTAAAGAGAACTTGAATGTTACACACCACTACTGGCAAAGATTTTCTGTGGACAGATGAAACCAAAGTTGAATTGTTTGGGAGGAACCTATAATGGCATGTAAACTCCAAACAGGTGAGGCCGGATTTGAACCAGAGTCCTCAGAACTGTGAGGCGGATGTGCTAACCAGTCGGTCGGATGTGCTAACCAGTCGGTCCGCCGTGCCGCGCTTGCTATCATCAATTGAAAAATCAATTCACAAGTTTATCAAGATCTTTTTCAGAGCGAATTGAGGCCATCTGTGCAACAGTTGAAACTCAAGAGAACGGCTGTTGCAATAGGACAATGATCCAAACAAACCATAGAAGAAGAATGGCTTCGAAAAAAAAAATTGTTTTGCAGTGGCCCAGTCAAATTCCTTACCTCAACCCCGATTGAAATGCTGTGGCATTTTATGACCAATTTATGCAAAGATTTAAGAAATTCCAAAAGGTTCACATACTTTTCTTCCCACTGTAGCTTAAATACATCACATGTAGCCTTAACATAGCCTACATAGATCACAGAGTTGCAAAACTGTATAAATTGTCTGTAAACCAGAAATGGGCCTCACGCTGCAGAGAAGTCACTGTGTGGAACCTGACTATAGCTGCTTTTCTTTTTGTTTGTTGTCCTAAAATAAGGACAACAAAAGACAAACTCTTCTCCAGCAATTATTTTTCCATTCTAGGAATTTCACTACAACACTCACCTTTTGTAAAAGTGGAAGCGCTCTGTGAAAAGCATGAACTGTTTATCGCCTTTCAGGAAGACGTGCCTTGCTCGAGACACCTCTGATTTGCTGGAATACTCGCACACACTTGCAAAGCTCATCTCCTGTTTCTTCATGAAGTTGCGCAGCCGGACGTAGTCGAAGTACGACGGAATGTAGATCAGCGTGTGCGACATGACCGAGTCCCTGTACTGAGGCAGCACTTTATCGACAAAGAACTGAAACCTACAGAAAGCAGAGACAAAAATAAATCTAATTAAATTATTTTGGAAAAACATCAAGGGACATAGGGAGGACATCAAATACTATAACAAAGAGAAGAACAAAATAAACAATAGACATGAAACAAACTGCAACTAAAAGTTCAGACCTCCACTGATGGGTTTTTTAGAAACCAAATTTTATTTTATTTGTATTTATTTATTTTTACTAGCTGCAGCTCTACACCACATGCATGTTTAAATGGGCCAAGTACACTTTGGTGTCACGCAGTACAACGGAAAAGTGGTTAGCACGTTTGCCGCAAAGTTCGGAGGTTTCGAATCTCGGCTCCAGACTGTGTGCCGTTTGCATGTTCTCCCCGTCCGTGCTTGCATGGGTTCTCCGGCAAATATGTATGCAAAAGGTTGTTTGTCTGTACCTGCCCTACTTTGAAACTGGGAGCAAAAGAAAATTACATCTTCGTGAAATGAGAATTTGATACAGGGTCATTTTTAAATTGAAAATAAAGTTAGGTGTAAATATCACAATACCATAGCAAACTGCTGTATTCTCAGGGCTGGGAGTGCATCAATACATAAATAGTCAAATTAAAATATGCTGTAATTACTGCCACCAAACGTGAAAGAGAGGGGTATGGTTTTGAATGGTCATTGGTTAGGTAACAAGAATACGCACACAAACGATTTCTATGATACTGCGGAGGGCTGGTACATTTAACAAGGAGAAAGTTTAGTGCGTATTAAATATGAGCCATGGGGAAGCAAATAGGGCAAACAGATGGACATTTTTTGTCGTTTAAATGTAATTATAGCAAAACATGCTTTCAAGTATTTTTTGCCATCTGAAATCGAAAATTTGCATTCAAAATACCACTTCAATGTTATTATTTAGAAAACTTTGAAAATCTTGAGTAGAGAATGTATGAATTAATGGAAAAATTCCACCAAGATGGGTGGGTAGTAAGACAACACTTGTTATCATTGTTCAGCCTACCGTGCATCGTGGTTCAGGAAGCTATCAGAGGAGAACCTCTGGAAGACATGGGGCACCTGAACAAGAACCTGGCATATGGATCCTGTTTTGCGGATGTTCTTAACTGAAATCTGAGGGGGGAAACACAATATGAGAATCCATTGAAAGTGTAAATGAAACTACTTAACTCCAGTCAAATAGACGAAAAGGTGTCATTTGATAATACAGAGTAGTGCTTCTTAACCAGGGTGCCATAGCACCCTAGCATGCAACGAGAGATCGTCAGGGGTGCTTTGGGAAATGATCTAATTTCCCTTAAATTGTCCCAAAATTATTTATGAATTAAAAATACGTCTTTATTCAGCTACCATAATTTCTCGTGTATAATGCACAATTACCCCCCCCCCAAATTCAATAGTGCGCATTATACATAGGGGAAAATGAAGAGAAAACTTTCCCATTTTCTAAATGTATGCCGCCATCTAGAGGTTATGAAAAAGCTCTACACTTTCACGCCAAAATGCCACCGCCGCCTAGAGGTTATGAGAAAGGTGTACACTTTCATTCCTATATGACAGGTACGTACGTATGACTGCATATTTGTACAGTTGTGCTCATAAGTTTACACCCCCTGGCAGAATTTGTAAATTATTATTATTATTATTTTTTTTTAAATATGACTGAACAACAACCATCATTCATTTCTTTATGGTTATGTTTTGTTTAATGATAATGCTTTTCTGAATTGCTTGTCCATTTCATTTGAATCCCATTAACATAAAATTAAATGTGTTTCACCTGGCCGTTTATATTTTCTTCAAAATTTTTTTTTTACACATCTTACAAATTCTGCCTGGGTAATCAAACATACGAGCACAACTGTGTGTTTTCTCATTTACTAAATAAAAGTAGGGCTGTGAACTTTCAAAATAAGAGCAAGTAAATAAAAGTATTACGTGTTCAAATAAAGTGCTTCACTTCTGTTCAGTTCTTTGAAAAAAAAAAAAATACAGATAATAATTCATGTTTTGATCATATGGGTAGAAGCACAATCGTGCATTGTAAAAATGCATTATACATAGGTAGAACGGTTTTCCAGAATTTTGAGGTTAACTTTGGGGGTGCGCATTATACACAAGACATTACGGTATCTATGCTTACGATGCACAGTGAAAGGCAAAACAATCAAATTGTCTTCCATTAGATGGTAGGAGGCACAATAAACCTATGCACCTGTTGTCATTCATACAAAATAATAAGTCCTGGTTTCTTGCAAGTTGATCAGGTTCGTCTTCAATTTATCAGGCAATTCGATTTCACACTGAGTGGGTAAAAATTTGGGAGTACATTGAGACAAAATCATCATTATCGCAGTATTTTTGTTCAGTGGTGTGGAGTGATATTGTTCTAATGACTTGGTTCAATAAAGGTGGGGAAACACTGCTATAGAGCACAGTAATCCATATTGCCCTTTTCTGTCTGTCCAACGAAATTGGGCCCTGAAGCACTTGTAGAATCTATGAAATGGAGAACCTGTCCACGGTAGTTGACACACTGTTTGGTTAGGATGTTGTTTATCTGTGGGTCCTGGATGGAACTGAACACTAGTGTTTGCCGGTAATATCTGGCCCAGTTGTTGAGATTCCACATTCGGACCCTGGAAAAGTCCACTCCATGCGACTCCAGTGGCTGCAGGTTCATGTGTTTCATCACATGCTGGTGAGGGAGAAAAAGAGATATAGGTCAATGTTTAAAAAAATATATAAATATATATATATATATATACACACACACACACATAAAATGGTGCACATATGACTCTCGCGTCAAAGAATGGTTTTCGAATGAAAGTTAATTTTTATTCAGTGTCAGGCCTTGTTAATGACTTCTAGGACAAAACCCATCTGAACACATTATATACGAGTCTTCATATGTCGGAGGATTAGCATTGTACTTGGCAAGCGATTCAGTGCGGTTGTCATTCATGGTTAGATGCGGGAGGTGTGTTCAGTGACACTCCGTAAATGGGACAGAGTGTGTTCTTTGTTAGGAAAATTATTTGTATCAGAATTCTTTAATTAAAACACTGTACGATCACACTGTCATATTATGGAATTTATTTTGTTTTTCAATATAAGACTAGATAAGATAAAATATTGTTTTAATATAGTCAGCCAGAACTGCAAAGAATGCAAAGTTAGCAATGTCCGTTCACCATCGTTCCTGTCATACTGTGTTGCATGCATGTGTTTGCACATTAAGGACGAAAGTCCTGTTTTTGTTTTAATTCCTCATTTAAAAAAAAAACACCATTCAAGCAACAAGTTTCCCCTCATGTTTTTGAGATTTTAGGGTGAAAGCTGGAGCTGGTGACTAGTGTGGACTGAATGAGTGGCAACACGGGGAAATGAAATGCCAGTAGTTTGAGGGTCAGCAACATACAGTGTTGAAAAAAAGAATGAGTTCATTTTTGGGACGGTGATCTAATTTGCGTAGAAAATGAACTTTCCCAACACTGCAGAGAGAAGTACAAAAAATATTGAATTCTGTGTTCAAAACCCATCTTTGAATTTTGAGACTCAGTATTTGGGTTGAACTCAACTAAATAAGGTCGGTAGGTCGGAAGGTCGGAAGGTAGAAATGAAGGAATGAAGGAAGGAAGGAAGGAAGGAAGGAAGGAAGGAAGGAAAGGAAAGCTACTACAGGCTTTTCAAACAGCTGGTAAAAAGTCAATTACCAGAAAGTGGTTGAATCCTGAGATATATAAAATTAAAAAGCTAACCTAATGCCTGAGAATTCAACAAGTTGAATTGGACCAAATTTGGGTAAAATGGATAGATTTTATCAACCTGACGTACAGTTTATGAACTTTGTTAACTGCACTTGAATCTAAACTAACCTTACTTCTTTGTTGGAATATTGGGTAAACCCCCTTTGTTCTTTTGTTTCTTATTCAAAATAGAGGGGGGAAATTGGATGTTGTAAAACAATGCTGAAAATGATTGTATTTTTGTATACATTTCCTTAATTAAAAATAATAATAATAATAATTTTTAAAAATAGTTAAAAAAATGATAACTTTTAAGGCCTCTTTATACTACTCCGGTCGCACAGCCGACAACGCCCGCATGGCAATACGTGACCGACGAATTGCCCCGCGCAGCACCTCTGCGTAGCTTGCCGCGCACCTGACAAAATTAGTTGCTGCGCGTCGAACGCCACGAAGATCATCTCTTGTGATTGGTCCGTTTTAGTCACATGCTGTGATGACGTACTCAGCGTCCCCCTTGGTTCTACATACCATCTACGTTGCCGCATTCTCGATCGATTTTGCAGCATAATTAAATGTACCATCTGGTCGCCATTCTTGTTGCTTTGTTCCTTGTTACTGAAAGGAAAGTAAAAACGGCTACCGGAAATGGCCCAAAAAAATGCAGAGGAAACTCCACCCTGTGGTGTCCTATCCAATACCAGCCGTAGCGACACCCCCGACTTGGAGGAGAACTGCAGCACACTTTCAAAACAGCGCACGTGGGTTACGCTCGAGTATAAAGGCAAACTACGCGAGGGACAGCTGCAGTGACGTCAGCGTGGTCGCCGTCCACATGAGTATAAAGAAGCCTTTAATCGATAAAGTATCTACGTTACCCAATCTAATCCAGGTGCAAAAACGTTACTAGTGGTAATTGGTTCCTTTATCCGCCTGCGGATTTTTACAAAAGCAATCTTGAGCTTGAAAACAATTTGTTATTTCCACACAGTGGACACGTCATCTTTAAGATGCATTTCTGACAGGTACAGTATGCAAGTGATTGGTCTGGGCTTCTCTACTACCGAGACCCGAACCAGATAAGCAGAAGAAGACGGCTGGATGGATACAGTATAATGTGGAAGTCTATAGTCAAGTGTAGAGGGCAAGTGCATTCCTACCAAGACATGTTCCCAGTTCTGCATGAGGAAAACATCAGCCTGGTCTACTACTAGCATCTCGATAGAGGAGAGGAAGTCAAAGTCCCTCTTATATTCTCCTTCGGCTCCCAGTACTGTGCGGAGGCCCAGTGGAGAGGCAATGATGATATCTGATGAGTAGAAGGGAGAGTAGAGGCGCATGTTGCTCTTGATTATGGAGACACCTGAAGAGAGACAGCAAACTCAGCATCAGACAGAAAATCTGAAAGGTTACGGCTCATGTGGAACTTTTTTCTTCAGGCGCACCTATCCTGAAGTGATCATCCACGTTGCCAGAGAATATAGCGTGGTAATCGTCTGGTCTGCGGAGATTGGCCGGCTTGTCATCAGAGACCTGTCCGAACTCATCTTTGAACCGCTTCTTGTTGCTGACCACCACCTTCTTGCCTTTGCTCTCCAGCAAGCTGATGAGAGTTTGTATAATATGTAGCACTCCGTCTCGGAACGGCACAAGAATCAGGACCTGTCATGATACAACATCATTAGTTAACATCATAATACAAAGATTCTTCCAGCCATCCATTTTGTATAGTGCTTGTCCTCATTAGGGTCACGATTGATCTTGAGCTGATCCCAGCTGAGTTTGGACATAAGGCGGGCAGGGTACACCCTGGACTGGTCACCAGCCAATCGTAGGGCTCATATAAACAAGCATATATTCACACGGATGGACAATATACTCTTAACCTACTGCGCATGTTTTTAGAATGAGTGAAGAAGTTGGAGCACCTGGAGAGAAGCCACACACGCCAGGGAAAGCATGTAGACTCTACACAGTTAGGCCTGTGCTGAGAATAGAACCACAAAGCTCAGAACTGTGAGGGAAACGGACTAACCACTAGCCCGCCATACTGAGTTAAATGTACTGTAAGTCACGCACCACATAAATAACCCAGTGATCAATCTGTGGCGTTTCAAGTGATGAAACTGATGAGTTCCCCTCCCCCACCCTCCCCCATCTTAAAACACACACTGAATAGAGTTCAATTTTTTATTTTTTTATTTTAGTGGGTACACCCAAGACACCAAATTTGAAGGAAATTCATTTACAGTGGTTGTAGTTCGCAGTGGCGTAGAACTGCACTGCATATTACGAAGTGCTGAATGCAGTATAGTATTTTGACCCTCTAATGTACGGTGGATATATACAGTCCACACACCCTGTTCAAATGCCAGGTTTTTGTGGCATAAAAAAAATTAGACCAGGACAAATTTCAAAACCCTTCCCACCAATAATGTCACCGATAGCCTCTACGACTCAAATGAAAAGAAAGAAATCTTTTCCAGAGGGGGACATAAAAAACAACTGAGAAAGGGGTTGCATAAGTGTGCATACCGTCTTATAACTGGAATGTGGATGTGTTCAGAATGAACTAATCACATTCAAACTCAGTTGAAGAGGAGTCACCACACGCCTTGGTGTTTGGTTAGTTTTGAACACACCCACACCTCAAGCTCAGTTGAGTTTCAGTCCTCCTCTCTTCTTCCAAGTGCGTTGTTCAGGTCACATGAATACTTTTGGCCTCATTTTCTTATATCCCAAAAAGATGGCATTTGAACACAGGTGCGTAGACTTATTATATCACCTGTAGCTACAGCAAATTACCTTGGGCCGGGTTAGACCTTGGTCTCTTGGTTCATCTTGCAACACTTCTCCTTGCTTAGCCTGCTGCTGATGTTCTCTAAGCTGAGCGTTGTGAGCCAGGACCCAGGAGTTGGCTTTCAGCACGTGGTTGAGGACATGGAGGCAGTAAGCGCTTCGAACCTGTGGGCCCACCTTCAAAGTACAGGTCTCTGAGTAGTAGAGATCTTTGTATGTTCCCATGAGAGCCAGCAGCTCCAACTGGAGAGGGCTTCTCTCCTCTGCTTCCTCCTTAGCGTTTCCAGACATGTTAACTTTCTTCCAACTGGCTTCCAAGAGTTTGTGGAAAGCTGGGATGTCAGTGTCTTTGTAAGAGGGAACACGGCCGAACCTCTCCAAGGGAGTGATGCAAAGAAGTGAGCCAAATTTTGGCCACTAAAATACAATACAATACAAAATTTAAAAGACCCAATGAATCGCCAATTATTTAATAGCACACTGTACAGGTTGCATAAACGTGAGTACCGTGATCTGGGCCTTTGCTTTGCTGCCTGATGTGATCTTTTGCACATCATCTTCACTAAGCTCTGTGCCCAAATGCTCGGAAAACATATCTGGAAGTCGAAAGTTTGGAAAACATCAAATCAATTTTACCAACCTGACGTAACACTAACAAAACATGATTTTTGTCGACATTTTCATTCATTGCTCCTCACCTTTGTCTTGGCCAGCAACCTCTTCAATGTCCTCTTCCCCTCTTTCACCAATCAAGTTGGTCTCCAGGCAGAATTGGGATTCATTCTCTGTGTCAATAAATTCTTCACCCACTGCCTGCTCCTCCTTGGCTTCTAATGGTTGAGTAAGCACTACACCAGAATCTTCGAGTTCCTCCTCCTCCTCCCCTGCATCTTCATCTCCATCATCTTGGTCAACACCATCACTGTTTTCTGCAATTACCACTTTGGTTTATTACAATGGTAAGATCATATTTACAATCCTTAAGCATATTTTACAATCAGCGTGCCTTCATCAACAAACGCCTCTTCTTCATCAGTGCTCTCCTCATCACTTTGGTCATCATGGTTGGTTTGGCTGAGGGTCATAAGAAGTTTTTGATAGGTTGTTTTCTGCTCTGGCTCCTCCTCTTCCTCCTCCAAATCGTCCAGCTGAGTGTCAGTGTGTTCTGGGCTCGGTGCCTTGGATTTTAAAAGAACAGTATGCATATATGGCTCATTCCAAAATTGGAGGACGTTTAAATCATTTTAAAATTTAAATCAGCTTTTTGGGGAATGATTTTGTCTTGTAATTGTTAAAAAACATTTTGTTTTGCCACAGAAACATTTAAAATTGTAGTATGATCTTAAGTTGTGTCCCACAATGTCCAAGCAACCCTGTTACTAAAACTAGCCATCTACGGAAAGAGGAGAGAAAAAAAGGGAGCCCCTTGACTCAGCAGAAATTACATCATCAAGCTAAATGCTCTGCTAGACCCAAGGCAAGTCCTCGCTTCTATTATTCATATTTTTTTTCAATTTTTGCAGTCATCATGGAATGTGGCACTCAAACCAACAACTGTGTTACTCATTTTCAGAAAGACATTCATGAACACATTTTAGCAAAACCATATAGCCAAGTTTTTTTTGACCAGTTAACAATGCAGCAAACAGCTAGCAAACATTAGTAGTTACTTGCAACCCCGTAGGCTGTTACTGTAATTACAGTAATATTAAAATTAAACTATCATTCAAATAACATTCACCTCTTTATTGTATTGAAAAACACTTATTGAGCAATAATATGTTTTGAAAAAATGTTTTTTCTTTAATGTAAATAAATAATTTAATAGTCCGTTTTTGAAAATATCGCGGCCTATATTGACCTCCAATTTTTGAACGACCCAGATATCCAAATCAATGTTGATCAAACTCTTGGAGTGCAGCGAAAACAGTTGTATAGTGGAAACGCTCTACTCATAGAATACTGTAACCTCGTATTGCACATGGGTCTGCTTTTAAGGGGGGAAGCATCACTCACCAGTTCCACCATTTGTGTCCTTTCAGATTTCTCATTGACTCTGTGGAAATAACACGACGGGGAAAGTTACTGACGTTAATGATAGAACAGAAATAAAAGAAAGGGCGGCCCTGTTCAAACGTTGTCATGTATAACAAAAGCCCCACATCACATAAATGCAATCACAGTTATATTAGTGTTGCCGTTTCACCAAACACACTGCAAATATTGTAACATTGTGGTGGCCAGTAAATATTGAAACCGACTTCCATTTAAATTACAAATTACAACCTCTCCTCTCCACAACTTAGCTAGTTGGCTAAGAATCCTCCACTTTCTGCCTTTTAAACGATTCCGTCGCAACTTACACGTCGTGAAATGGATGCTCCTCACCAAACTCTTTCAAGTGCTTCTTCTGTTTTTTGGAAAGATTGGTAAAAAGTTGCTTATTCTGCCTTCTTCTTTTCCCCATGTTGACACTCTGGCCCACGTGAATTTCTACCTCATCTGTTGGTTAATGTACTATAGCTACACGCTACTGCCATCTTTAGCGCCGGAGTGGAATTACGGGTCATAACCCAGAAAGCATTGCAGGAGCGTTATTAGAAATCCCACTCATTTTGTCGGCAGGTCACGCCTTACTCCAATATGATTGGCTCCAGGACACGTGCCAATGCAATATTATTGGCTGCTGTATCCCAGAGCACGCCCGACCTTTTCGACACAGGAAAAGATGTGACTTCAGTGTGCTGGCGTTGATGTAAATCCCACAAACTGCAACCCTGCCTAATCCTAGCTGTAACCCATCGTAGCCCACCCTAACCCCAACCATATCCATAAGACTAACCATAACACACATGGAAAGCACTGACTCTTTGCCCCCACTAGCTCTGCGTCGCCGTAGGCACGCGGCTCAAAAGGGGCGTGTCACAACTACCTATTGTTCATATCGGAAAAACACTTTGAGGGTATTGTGTTTCCCAACCTTTTTAGTGAGCCAAGGCACACCTTTTGCTTTAGAAAAATGTCACAAAAGTTAATTATCTTTAGTGTTATTATCTAGTGGAAGAGCATTTCATTGTTATTTATGCCTGTCACTATATGCAATGTTTCGGAGTAACGAATTACAACCACAATTCCAATGACGTTGGGTTAAACATAAATAAAAACAGAATACAATGATTTGCAAATCATGTTCATCCTATATTTAATTTAATACACTACAAAGATGAGATATTTTATGTTCAAACTGATAAACATGATTGTTTTAAGCAAATAATCATTAACTTAGAATTTTATGGCTGCGACACGTTTCAAAAAAGCTGGGACAGGGTCATGTTTACCACTGTGTTACATCACCTGTTCTTTTAACAACATTGAATAAACGTTTGGGAACTGAGGACACTAATTGTTAAATCTTTGTAGGTGGAATTCTTTCCCATTCTTGCTTGATGTACAGCTTCAGCTGTTCAACAGTCTGGGGTCTCCGTTGTCGTATTTTACGCTTCATAATGCGCCACACATTTTCAATGGGAGACAGGTCTGGACTGCAAGCAGGCCAGTCTAGTATCCGCCCTCTTTTACTACGAAGCCACGCTGTTGTAACACGTGGAGAATGTGGTTTGGCATTGTATTGCCGAAATAAGCAGGGGTGTCCATGAAAAAGTTGTCGCTTGGATGGCAGCATATGTTTCTCCAAAACCTGTATGTACCTTTCAGCATTAATGGTGCCCATGCCATTGGCACTAACACAGCCCCATACCATCACAGATGCTGGCTTTTGAACTTTGCATCCATAACAGTCCGGATGGTTCTTTTCCTTTTTGGCCCAGAGGACACGGCAGCCACAATTTCCCAAAACAATTTGAAATGTGGACTCATCGGACCACAGAACACTTTTCCACTCACCCCATCTTTGCTTGTGAATGACTGAGCAATTCAGGGAGGATCCATTTATACAAAATCATGGCACCCACCTGTTCCCAATTAGCCTGTTCACCTGTGGGATGTTCCAAACAGGTGTTTGTGAGCATTTTTTTTGCCACCTGTCCCAGCTTTTTTGGAACGTGTTGCAGCCATAAAATTCAAAGTTAATGATTATTTGCTAAAAACAATAAAGTTTATCAGTTGGAACATTAAATATCTTGTCTTTGGATTGTATTCAATTAAATATAGGTTGAACATGCTTTGCAAATCATTGTATTCTGTTTTTATTTATGTTTAACACAACATCCCAACTTCATTGGAATTGGGGTTGTACATGCAATGACAGCTCATATATTAATAATATTTATTTAATTGTAATCCATTACATTACTGGGAGAACATGTGTAATTAAATTGCAGTTACTTTTGGAAATGTCCATGATTACAATTTTAATTATGAAAAAATAGCCACAAAAGCTCTTTTATTTTATTTTTTTCTTCATATCATGTCCCCCTTCTAAAGCCCACACTTGTGATTGACTCTCTCTTGTCATGTGCCTTTCTGCTGTAGTCTCAAACATAAAATATTTTTCCAACAATGACCTTGTAGTATTAGTTTATCTAGATTTTTCTTAAAGGTTAGACTTAGAGATACACTTTTTAACACGTTGACTTTTGAACAGTTTCCTTTTTAGAAATTTTGACTTTTTTATGGAACATTTACTTAACTGGTTTGTCATATGAAGCGACTGTGTAAATTGTGCCTATTTGCAACATGGTATGGTATCAGTTTATTGTCAGTCCTCAATATACGTGGAATATACAGGGGGCTGAAATTGCTATCAAACAGTATGGTATGGTGGTTTTCCACATTCTGTACACATATAATGCAACAAACATATTTGTTATTAGGTATTTACATTTCATCTTGTTTTGTTTTCAGTTTATTATTTATATAAAGAACAAATATGTGGTCAATTCCAAAATATTGATCTATGGTTTTAATTTTTTTTTTTTTTAGAGGAAAGATCCAAGGGTCCTGTTGATGCATTCATTAAAAATGTTAAAAGTCATAAAAATATAACCAAATGTAATTAGTTATATTACTTTGGTAAAATAATTGATATAGTAACACTACTATTAAAATTTCAACAGTGTAACTGATATTTGTAACCAGCTGCATTTTCATAGTAATGTTCACAACACCGACTGTGAATCACTGTCATAGACAGATGAACATTAAACAATACCCTCTCAGCTAGTCTTGCAGCCCGTCGTATATAACAATTGATACAAATCAATTCTGAAAACTTGAGGGTGAAAAAAAGGTTTTTCATTTGTGTTAGTTAGCTTTTTTTTTTTTTCATTGTTCATTCTCGAATATGCAGTACATTTTCAAATTTTTTTTCTTTGTAGCGCATGACCGCTTGTCGCTGGTGAGCCTGAAGTGATCCCAGCTGGCACACGTGCACACACATGCACACACACACACACACACACACGTTGTTTTAAGAAGCCGGAGTGCCTGAAGAAGACACAAACTCCACACAGGAAGGTCTGAGTTGAGATTCAAACCCAGAACCCTTTGATTGTAACCACTTTTCTTCTGTGCTGCCCTCTTGTTATTTCAAAAAAATATATATATATATTTGATACCTTATTGAGTATTTTATCATATATTTTTTGACTTCCTTATTTGCTATTCCAGAATGTCCCATTGAGATACTCTTCACATTGCAGGGTCAGAAAAAAGTCACTAGGGAGCAATTAGCACAAAAGGTCATCAGCAGTTCCTTGAGAGGTCATTCTTACTCACTGCCAGCGGATCACACCTCTGCTTGTATGTCTTTTAAAGACAAGACACTGATAGCTGTCCCTTGACAACTACCAGTCAATTATTGAACATGGTGATATCAGTTTACAGTTTGCCTCTTTTAGCTGTTTCCATGGCAAAGCTTCATTCATTATTGATCAATTTGGTGTCTAGTTTTTGTACTCTGGGTCTTTTCAGTTCATTTTGGCACGTCGGGATGTTTTTGTTTGATAAGTGCGCAGTAATTGGCTATGGCTTAGTCTGACAGAACATGTCCACTGTTGTTGACTGGGGTGCGAAATGTGAAGTGTTCTTGTATTCAATGGAGGGCTCCGAAGTGAAACAGGAGAATGTGAGGACAGTTAGGTTCCGAGTAGCGTCTGCCAACAGTGGTCGTGTGTTGGCTGAGGTGTTCAAGGATGAGACTCGGTGGTGTGGGTCGGTCTGTGACCCAGAGGACTTTGACAACACCCGTGGTCCAGAGCGACAGCAGAGGGTCCCATCTCCCCCCAGTGAGGCCAACGGCCACCTAAAAGGCCTGGTGGTCGAGTCTTCTCTTGAGGAGAACGGTGGCGAACCCGATGACCTGCTTTTGTATGCTAGTGCCAAGAGAGAGATGCACTTCAGCAACACGCGGCTCAATATTTGCAGCAAAAATGGAACCATAAGAGGGCTGAGGAACAAAGTGAGCGCAGGTCAAGTGCTTTTTAACAACCTCTCCAAAATGTATTCCGTAAGTAGAATTTGATACCATCATTTTAATCATTTGCAGTAATTGACAACTTCATTGTGACGAATGGTACCAACCATGCCATAGGGTTCTTTAAAATAGTGTATAAGAATGTCAGGATCTACTCTTGACTTTCAGATGACGTTCTGCAGCCATAACTTGTATTCTCTCTTGCTTTAAGGGTCCCCTTCTTCATCAGAAAAGGAGAGCTTGGGAAAAAGATTCGATTCTGCGGAAGTAACAACCACCAGTAAAGAAAGACAAACTCTGGTTTGTTTCATCAATTTGGATTTATTTAGTACATTTTGAATGCTTTACATATATATTTAGATATTGTACATTTTAAGGTGATTAAATTAACGTGACCTTCTGAACTTTGAATATTTGAAAATGTTTTTTTGTAGAATGTTGAATGCATCATGTGGCTGCAGAATTGAATGATTTCGATATTTCGGTCTGCATGGCACACACTGTACCCTCGCTGGACTGTGCCTTTTTAATCATACTGTATTTGATAATGTTGGTAGTGTTTCGCATCTCCTGTAGTCAACCTTTATATTAACATGTAATAGTAAATAAAGTTTTCTGTGTTGCAGATTATTTGTTGGTTGTCTCCCATACTGTATGAATACTTTTTATACCCAAACTTGAGGCAATTGGTCTCCCCTAAGAAGTCACAGAATTACTCAAGCATAACAAATCAACTACTAAATGCAAGTGAACAACTGTAATTTGAAATCTAAATCAAGAAATTATAACGTGGTATACCATTTTTTCCCCATGGTTTTGTAAAACAGTGAACTTGACAGTTCATGGATGACAATAATAATTCCATTTTAGTATTAAAAATATAATTTCACTTGAAGCGCTTTATGCAACAGCAGCAGGTCCTTACATCCGCCGAAGTCAGAAATGTTTAGAGTAGCTGCAGCAATCGGAAGAGGTCGAATACAAGCATCAAAGCAAATTCTGCATTTACAAATATAATGTTTCGCTTTGAATTTTCTTTGCCGTAGGAACAGAACTTGCTTGTAAATTGAGGTGTCAGGACCCCTTGTGTCTAACTGAGTTGATTTCAATAGTAGGTGACAATACCTGTGTAGCGTATATTGGTTGAATTAAAATGTAATTAATTTAGAAGAAAAGAATAAGCCGGAAGCGACGCCTGCGTTGCTTCACTTTTTATGTGGGTAAAATTTAGGGAACGTGACAAGAGACCTTTTCATCACTATCGTAATCTGAAGGTTGCTACACTTAATGAAATTTTAAGTTCTAGATGACAGAGGTTTACTTAAACTCAGAACACACACAAAATACAAGCAAGAGTGGAATTTTATAGTATATTTAATGACATCTACAAGGGATCGAGAGGGAAACACACAAAGGGGGTCTGAGTTAAGAAAGAAAATAACACTAATAATGATAAAAAGAAGGAAAATAGGCGTATGAAAAGGGAAATAGAACATCGTGTGTTGGACTAAAGTTGGAAATGTGAGCGTTTACTGCGTCCAGTGCGGACGGGAGGGAGAGAGAGGAAAAAGTTGAGATTTTGTCTGAAGCTTGTAATTTCCCCGAAATTATTAGGCACTAATATTGTATAGTCTGGCAAGAGTTAGCCGCGTCTACTCACGAGCGTAGGTTCAAGCTAGTGGGTGGTAGTCTCTCTTCGGGCGCGTCTCGGGAAGCAAGGAAACTGATTTGGTTGAAGATGAAAAAGATGTAGAAAAATAAAACAAGAAACAAAAGAGGCAGAAGACGAAAAACGGTTGGTCATCACGCCTCCATCCATCCATCCATCCATTTTCTACTGCTTATCCGGGGTCAGGTCGCGGTGGCAGTAGCTTTAGCAGGGACGCCCAGACTTACCTCTCCCCGGCCACTTCCTCCAGCTCTTCCGAGGGGATCCCGAGGCGTTCCCAGGCCAGCCGAGAGCCGTAGTCTCTCCAGCGTGTCCCGGGTCGTCCCCGGGATCTCCTCCCCGTGGGACGTGCCTGGAACACCTCGCCTGGGAGGCGCCCGGGAGGCATCCGAATCAGATGCCCCAGCCACACCTCATAGTGGGAAAATGGCCGTGTCTCTTCCTGCCTTTTTTTGGTGGCTCGCTGGCAATTTCAGAGCGATCACGCTTGGCTGGAAGCATACCTGGTACCTTAGGAGCAGCTGCTCTGATCGCCTAGCGGTGGCCCACGGATAGGCTGGGAAGCCGAGTCTCCACCCCCAAGGCTCGCGGTTTCTGAGCCGTGTGCCTGAACAGGGTGGACCGTGGCCGCCCCGTGGCTGGGAATCTAAGAAGCCAGCTAAAACACAAGAGAGAGGAAAAAACACACCAGTGTCAGGGTTAAGTACCCCAGGGGCGTGTCGAAGAGGGAAGGAGAAGACCACACCCATCAGCTTGAATCTTGTCTGAAAATTTGATAAAATGGGTTTAAAATCATATATTAATATAAGATAACCTCAACTTTTCTCTGAAGTCATGCATATCGGACTGACTGTTTATACTTTAGTTTTGGCAAATGAACTGCTTATGGTTCAAATCACATTTCATGTTGCTTGGAGTCAAATCGAGACAGCCAATTGTCAAAATCCCGCACTTGCACTTTTAAAGTTGACACACTGACACAGACATCGAGGCATACATTTCGAAACATTTCTACAGAGTTCGTGAAATATCAAAACAGACATTTATCCTTGGTTAAACATCAAATGAGAGTCCCCTCCCCGGTTTGACTTTGCAGTTCCTCTCGACGCCTGCGGGTGACGCCTTGTCCCAGCAATTGTTCCTATTCTCAGACACGTGGTCCCGTGGAAACATCGGGCCTTTGACGCTTGCGAGTTCAGACTTCAAGGGTAGATGTTAATTAGTTTAGGGTCCACGAGGACGTCAACAGCCCCTGAAGTATCGAAGATTTTAAATTTTTGTACAAGTTTTAGCAGACTCATGGAAATTGACACAAAATGTTGCAGTGGGCCAGATCTGGCACCAGGGCCTTAAGTTTGACACCATGCACTACACCACTTGTCCAAGTCATTGTCAGGGAATGTGCTTTTTTTTTTAAGAACTGTTGCAAAATTAACAACCATACATGTGTAAAGATGTGTCAGCAGTGAATTACTACTCCAATGGGTTTGTGGGTGTATGAATGAGTAATAATCAATGTGATTGGCTGGAACAGAGGACCCCCAAAATCCAATTTTGCTAAGGGTCACGTGGCGGCCTGGTTTCATATGAAAAAATGGTGGCGTTTTCTACTGTTGTACTCACTAACACAGATTTGAACACATTTACAAAGCAGATTTCAGGGAATAAAAACGTGTGTTATTTAAATGGGATGTATTGTCCTGACTTGTTCGTGTTTGGTTAAGTAGCCTATAAAAAAACCCTCTGGATGCCTTTGCCCAAACAATTAAGTGTACACTACAAGTGTAATGTCGGTGTGTTTTGTTGTTGTTGTTGTTGGGCTTTCCCTTGAAGGCATTTCTGCAACGGCGTCTTCTCCTCAGCGCGTACCTGCATGGCGACACTTCAGCACCATGGAGAGCAACCCTCGCCAACGCCGTCTGCTGAAACCAATCGGCGGTCCGAAAGTGCAGCACAAGCTCTGTTTGGCATTTCGACTCGAGCCGCCAAATATTCTGCTCGCCAATTTGCGATCGTGTTACTGCGGCACACCGTAAAGAGGGGAAGAGGGAGGTGGGATGCGGGCTTTCCCTTATACGCTCGTCCATCTTCGAGCTACTGCAGAGTTGGCTCCGAGATGCGTCTCGAGCTTTTATTCGGTTACCTCGAGCTCTAGCTGCTGTCGTTAGCGAGGTACTCCACGCCCCGTCACTATTTATCGACCGCCGATCGGCATCATGTCTCCTCCGGCGTCGGCTGCGACTGCCAGCGAAAGCAGCACGACCACCACCGCCGTGTTTGAGGAGGACACCAGAGAGGAGGTATCTTCTTCACACAATCATCTTGCTGTGTTTTAGGGCATGTAAACCATGCAGTCCATGTGCATAGGTTTACAGCATGCGATGTGAATGTGCAGTTACGGTATATGTATATGGTGCCTTGATGACAAATGAGCCTGCATTGGTTTGGGTTGAACGCTCTTTTTGAACATGAAAAAAAAAAGCTTTACAATAAAAAAAAGTACATAAAAAAACGAACAATGTTCGGGAGACTTGACATATTGGGAATTGTTTTCATTAGCTGAGCAATTATCTCCATACAGTAGGCAGTAGCCTATACTGTATATAAAAGTAGGCATACACTGTCAAGATTAGAGATCTGGCAGTATTTATTTTACAATAATATAACCCATACAACTAATTACGGGAATCCATTGCAACAGCTAAAAATGTTGCATGTATGTTCTTTTAAATATATTAAAAGTCCAAAGCAGCCACCACATGCCTAAAAGTACAATGATATGTGATTATTATTTTTTTTTTTAATGAGCATAATACTTCATTCACCGTGAAAAAGTGGAAACAAAAATTACATGTACCTCTCATGCAACCTTTAAAAAAATCACCCAAAAGTCTAACACACAGCCAAAACCTACATGTCCGTTTTTGTGTTGTGTATGAGCGTTTGTTGTTGTTGTTGAGGGTGAGAGGTTTATTTGTGTGTGCGTGAGAGACTGGTTGCTTGCTATGAATGCGAGGTCTTCTGGTGTCTGTGAATTTTTGTTTCACTGGTGTGTGAATGTGTTTTGGGGTCTGTGAAAGTTTTTTTTTGCTGTTGTTGTCTGTGAGTTTTCCTGGTGTGTGTGAAAATGTTATTATTTTTTTCCCCCCGTGTATAGTGTTTTTGTTATGTGTGAGAATTTTTAACCGGGAACAAATTCATCAGCATACCCCTCGTTTTTCGATCGGGAAAACCTTCCATCAGCTATTATTTGGATTAGATGGCTGGGATTCTACCATTTGTATTCTGGCGCCGGGGGGAGCAATTCCATTGTAAAGAAATAGATTTCATTACAATTGTCACAAAGTAGAATAGGCTGTTGCTTGGTATGTTCCACCCCTCCACAAAGAATTGAAATTAGCTCTGTAATTTTTGTTTTATTGCTACCTAACATTACAAAGAACCAACACTTAAAATAATCCAATGCCGCGAGGAGATAATTTATTCGTGAAACCGTTTTTCTTTATTGCATTCTCTTATCTTTCTGTACAGCAAAAACCCCTCAAGCAATCTCTGAGGAAGTCAATATGTCGGGAGAGTTTCTGGAAATGCCTGCTCCTGTCCGTTCTTATGTACGGCTGCATGGGAGCCATGGTTTGGTGTCACGTCACCGAGGTGACCCGCCTCACCTTTGACAGCGCATTCAAAGGGAAATCCATGATGTACCACGACAGTCCCTGCTCTGATGGCTACATATATATTCCTCTAGCCCTACTGGGCATGCTTTACTTGGTCTACCTGGTGGAATGCTGGCACTGTCACGTGCAGAACGAGCTGCAGCACAAAGTCGACGTGGAGGGCATTTACGAGCGAATCCAGAGGATGCAGCAAGCCAAACCTTGCATCTGGTGGAAGGCCATCAGTTACCACTACGTGCGTCGCACCCGGCAAGTCACACGCTACCGCAATGGGGACGCGTACACCAGTACTCAAGTTTACCACGAGCGAGTCAACACTCATGTGGCGGAAGCCGAATTTGAGTACAGTCACTGCGGAGTGAAAGACGTCTCCAAACAGCTGCTCAGCCTGGAGAAGTCTGCCCTCACAAAGATGCGTTTTACCAAGTGTTTTAGCTTTGCCAACGTTGAGTCTGAGAATTCGTACCTCACGCAGCGAGCAAGATTTTTCACTGACAACGAAGGCCTCGACGACTATATGGAAGCCAGGGAGGGCATGCACCTGAAAAACATTGACTTGAAGGAATATATCATAGCTATGTCTGACCCCGAGCACCACCCCTGGTATCTGTCCCATTATGTCTTCTGGTTCGCCTCATTCCTCACCTTCTCATGGCCTCTACGAGTGTTCATTGAGTATCGCACCGCATATGTCCACTATCGCGTCGAGAAACTCTTCGGACATGATTACATTCCAGTGACACCGTGTGAGGACAGGCCATATTGGCGACGTATCCCCCGCGTCAACACAATTGACAGTACGGAATTGGAGTGGCACATTCGGTCCAACCAGCAGTTGGTTCCAAGTTACTCAGAGGCAGGCCTCATAGATCTAGCCCAGTGCCCCTCCACCTTCAGTGGCATTCGTCAGAATTGTGAGCGCTGCCACAGGGCCATCAGTTGCTCCTCAGTGTTCTCCAGAAGTGCCCTCAGCATCTGTACAGGAGCCAGCTCCAGAATCCCCTTCAGCGGCAGTCGATTCTCCCTGGCTCGACGCTACGGATCACAAAGGAGCTGCTTTTGGAGGAGCGGAAGTTTAGACGACCAGGAGAGTCCCAGCGAAAACACCCGCTGCCTGTCAGAACGCCTCAACACAGACGACGAAGAACCCCCAGACTATGACGACGCGCTGTGCTACCCGGTGCTCATTGTCCACTGCAGCGAAAACTGCCACAACCACAGGTCCTTCCACAGAAACGGCTCTTGTGTGGAGACTTCACTGTGACCGTGCTAAAAAAAAAAAAAAAAAAATCAAGAATATCTGTAGCATACAAACACTTGGCTGCATGTGAGATATACAAACAAATGCAGAAATCCTGAATGTGTGAATCACCAAAGCAATAAGTGTGATTAATGATATGTGAAACCTCTGCGCGGACAAAGACTGTTAACACTGCACATCGTTGCCATAGCTTTTACGATCTTGACATATAAAAGTGGCGCTGCAGTTACCTCACAAGAGCTGGACTCGAAAAAATGGACACGTCTAAAAGTGGTCATTGAAATATGTGTAACAAATGCATCATGAGTGACAAGTCACTTGGCAACTTTGATGAGTTTCATATTCCATAGTCGACCTATTTCTAAGGACAGCAATAACTGCAAAAACCTAAGTAGGATCATCTCAAGTGGAAGGTAAAATGGAAAATATCAATTGAATATATTAGTTGCACTGATGCATATCAAACGCAGCAGAATGAAACCCGAATCTATGCCACACAATACACGCCGCTAGCTGTTATTTTCAGTTCATTTATTTATTCATGTGTTGGTGACGTTTCATAATCTGTCAAGCCATTCAGTTTCCGTATCGCTTTTCCTCATTTAGCGTCACGGGTCCCAACTGATTTCGGGCAAGAGGCGGGGTACACCCGAGACTGGTCGCCAGCCAATCATAGGGCACATATAGACAAACAACCATTCACAATCTCATCCGCACAAGGACAATTTAAAGGCTTCACCTGACTGAAAACTGTTTTTGGGCCTGGGGGACGAAGCCGGAGTCCCCAGAGAAAACCAATGGGAAGAGCATGCAAACTCCACTCTTGAGAGATTCAAACCATCCTCACTGTGACGTCATGCCACCGTGCTGCCTACTTATTCTAATCACAGGAGGGGACATTTTATCTACACTCTGCTGCATATTTTGTTGTACACCACACAATGAAGCAGATCACACAAATTGATTTTTTAAACATCTTTTTCAGACTTTTACATTGCTCAGAATGTTTTTTTTTTGCCAGCAGCGCTTGTCCTCATGAGGTTCGCGGGTGAGCTGTAGCCTATCCCAGCTGACTTAGAGCAAGAGACCGACTACATCCTGGACTGATCGCCAGCCAATCGCAGAACACACTCTAGTACACTGAAGTCAAAATTCTGTTTGCTCAATATGATTCTGAAAATCTCTTTCAGTTTGACTGTTATTTTTCCATGCCCACAATTGCATAATTATGTCCCAACGCAGCGCGTTGAAGAAGCATAACTGAATGTGAGCCACCAGCGTACATTATGTAGTCCCGTACCAACTATGTAGCTTAGTAAGGAACAGTTCATGCAAACGTCACAACATCTCCGGAAGAGCTTTCCCCACCTCTTTCAACTACAGTTTACATACAATTACAGTAATGCAAAGATGTTAGTGCACTTATGTTTACACACTTGGTACACCATAGACATTTTATAATATTGATTTTTTTTAAATTATGTAACAGGTGAACATAGTCTAGCAAATATCTAGTTCACAACAATGTAGTCAAACCAGTATTATGCACTTGAAATTACAAGACTATAAATTGTGATGCTGAATGTTGATGTAAATGTATAAAAAAATTATAAATAATAATATAATAAATGATAATATAATAATATATAAATAAATAATGAGGTACTATTAAGATGACACACTAAAAGGCATAACACATAACGAATCAAATTTGTTACTTATTGTACAAAAGTTGTATTATTGTTGTCCTAATATTCCAATGACTGTATAAAAAGGTGATTATGTTTACAAATATGTAATCAACCATCCTATGCTGGAAAATAATATCTGCAATAAATGTCAGTACAAGCCCATGTATTTTTGTATTAAATGCGCAGGAGGATTTAAGACACTTTTTGTGATACACTTTTTCCAGCCATCCGTCCATTCGGTTTCATTTTTTAAACTGGAGCCAATCGTGGCTGACTTTGGGGTTCTGGTTCCGACTGCACTTTCTATCTATCCTGAAATTAGAAAATCAAAAACAGAATTCTGAACATTCCCCCCACACACGTCAGTCCCTTTGCACAATGGAATAGTTAAGACTTTCAAATTAATTCATGTATACCTGCGTTGAACATTTTAAAGTACAATTTTGTTGTTATGTTGTAAACACGTCTTACAGTGTACTGACATAAACGGACAAAGACAAACTGTAAGATGTCCTCCCAAACGATAGGTGGCAGCACGGCGAGATGACAAGTGACGCGACAACAACAATAAATGGGAAACGACGAATTAGCAAAACAAGCTATGCGAGGTTATTTTCTAGGTGAGTGACTACAACATATGTGCTTGATTTCCCTGCAATGGAGTAACAACGTGACACTAGGATTGAGCATCTTATATGATTATTATTCATCGTGGTGCATGCGAAAACTTGATATGTGCCACGGCTTTCCAGTTAGTCTCACCTCGGTCTCGACCCGCCGAGTGTCGGGCTCGTTTAAACAGAGGAAGCCGATCTCGTCTCACGCAACAACAACAAAACCAAAACCCCAAAACATACGCGCAAAGAATAAACAGTGCACTGACACGCCCGTTGTTTGATTTTCAATTATGTTTGTATATTTCGACGGACTTGAAGACAATGAATGAAGGCACAAGACGCTTTCCAGTTGTAGTTGAAAATCCTCACCCTCCATTCATATTTCAGCGAGCGACAACCGAAGATGTTTTCGAAGCAGCAACGATTACCGCAGGTTGCGGTAATCTCGCGAGACTTCAGAGTAAAGGACTGCAGATTTTTTTTTAAATTTGAATTTAAATGAATGAATATATATTTTCAAAAATTCCAACTCAGTTGTTTCTTTTTCGTCAACTATAACCTTGTATTTTAGTGACAAAATGTTTTTTTTTTTTAGTGACTGGCTGGCGTTCCAACATGCACAGTTTGGTGGTCCAAGCTCTTGCCATGAGGCAGCTAGGAAGGCTGAACCCGCGCCATCTACTGGCTGCTGGTTATGGACCGGCACAGACTGAATGGTGTCCCAGGACCATCCATACACGCCAGCTGTGGGGCTGCTCCGCCTACCCCACACTGGGCGGCCACCGGCCAGCTCTCTGCAGCAGGGATGCCATCAGGAGTCTGTCGGTCCATCAGCTGAGGTTCAAAAGCAACAGGAAGAAAGGTGCTGCTAAGCCAACGGATGAAGAGGAAGAGGAAGAAAAAGACCTTGAGAGCAGCGATTCTGAGGATGAGGTGGATGAGGACCCAAATGTTCCAAAAGACTATAAAGACATTGAGAAATATGTGCAGTCCTTTCGTTATGATGTCATTTTAAGAGCTGGCTTGGACATGGCGCGCAAGTAAGTCTCACAAATTATGACTAAACCAGTACCCAATATGCTACTAATACTGTGATGTTTGTAATAGTTGTTATTTATATAAAGTACTTTAGTACATAGTGGTTAACACATCTGCCTCACAGTTGAGGTTCTGGGTTCAAATCTCAGCTCCGGCCTCTCTGTGTGGAAATTGGACGTCGTCTTGTGCTTGCGTGGGTTTCCTAAAAGTACTCCAGTTTATGCCCACATTCCCAAAACATGCATGTTAGGTTAATTTAAGACTAAATTGTCTGTAGGCGGGAAGGGTTGTTTGTCTATATGCGCTCTGCTACTACCCGTTTATCCTCATTCGGGTTGCAGCTGTCCTGGAGCCTATCCCAGCTGACTTTGGGCAAGAGGCACCGCACATAATACACAAACCATTAACACTCACGTTCACACCCAAGGACAAGTTAGTCTTCAATTAACCTAACATGCAGGTTTTTAGAATCTGAGAGGAAACAAATACACCAAGAAAAGCCATAAAGCACGGAGACAACATGCAAACTCAGTCTAGTGTATGATGGTTGTAAGGCTTCACTGAGGCATGCTGATTTTAGTTGGAATAACATTTTTTTAAATAAAAATAAAATCTACAGCAAGCAACTGTTCCAGCCATAAAATATATTTTTTTTCATTCCAACAGTAAAATTGAAGATAGCTTCTACAGCAACAAGCTCAGACTAAATGGACAAAAGCTTATCAAGAAAAGTAAAACGGTGAGTGTTTACCAGCATTACCAGCAATGGCGTATACCTACCACTGTTGCTGCTTGTTCTGACAATCTCGTACTATATTTAGGTGAGAGTTGGGGACACTTTGGACCTGGTGATGTCAGAGAACCAAGATACCAACACTGTTACTTTCATGAGAGTTGTCCTGAAAAAGGTTTTGGGTGAATCCAGTAATGCAGAAAAGTACAAAGTTTCTATAAGGCGCTGGAAGTTAATAGCGCTTCCCAAGGATGAGGCCTTTAAGCCTTGAAGTCAAATATGACCGTTCTGACTGCAATACCGTTGGCCAGTTAAGGCACGACAAGGACAAAACGGGTAGAGGCAACTGAGATGATGAACTCTTCTGGTTTCTAGACATGAAAAAAAAATGACGACTTTGCATTTTCCTGCAAACCAATAAATGTGCACTTTGATGAACTCTGCATTGTTTGATGGCTAGGCTTATAACGAGTGTATCAACTTTTTTGCTGGCAATATTGACTTAGTGTACCATGTGTGGTGAAATTGTGTGTGTAAAAAAAAAAAAAAAAAGTTCATTAGTTGTTGACACCTTTTAAACAGTATTGCCTCCCAAACTAAAACTAACACAAGGTATCCAAATAAGGGCAGTTTAGGAGGGTTAATGCAACCTCGGTAAATGCCTGAACAGGAGTGTGCAGCAATTGAAGTGTAAAACACCCAAAATGTCATGTGATTTTATTAGAAATAAGTGCTCAACCACTGTCAAGTTAAATTTTCTACAATATAAACCGCTATAACAAGGCTTAATATAAGCATGTTATTAAAACAGGTGAAACAATTTCTGCTCATATAGAAAAGTATGCACTGAACTATCATTATTTTCGAGGGCTCCAACAATGTTAGATAAGCTAGGACAGTTTTGGCTTTTTAAAGGAGGCTTTTGAAAGTGTTTATCCAACAAGACTAGTATAAGTCATACATCTAGGGCTGTTGCCTAAAGGTTAAGTGGGACAAGTAGTTGTGTAGAAGAAACGTGATGGGTTGTTGGCTTCATCCTAAAAAGGACAGGTTTGTAAAGTTAAGCTTATATGCTGTGCAAAAATGACGTGTGTGTGTGTGTATCTAGGGAGGGCTGCCACTACAACACAGAATTTGACCTCTTGGCCTTCTTCAGAATGTCACACTTCTTCCGATTGGGGCGCCTACAGCGTTCATCGATGCTTGGCACGCACTCGTAGTGCCACACTTCCTCCATTTTCTCCACAGGGTACACCGTTTCCACGTAGTGACGGATCAGTCTGAGGCGTGCAGGGTCCAGCTGCTTCTTGTTGCAGGCCCCTGAATGGTTGTACTGCAACCGCAGGTTCTCCTGCGTGAAGAGCTCCGGGAAGAGGCGCACCAACAGTCGGGCAGCAAAGTTGCCAACGGAGAGACTCTGCTGGACTATTTCACGAACCTCCATGTCTGAGAGCAGGTAAGCTGGCGGAACTGGGAAGTCAGGTTTGGAAACGATCAGTTCATCCAGAGGAATTTTGCAAAAGTCTTTACTGCTTTTCTCAGGAGGTAACGTGGGAATTTCCGGCTCCTCCTTCAGGCCGTCCGGGTGGATCTGGTTCAGGAAAAAGTCTGGCTCTGCATCGTGACCATACACTTTGCGATGCTGCAAGTAGGATCTCCGCTGCTCCGTGTCGCGTCTCCGGCACCTCTCATCAAGTTTGCCCACAAACTCCAGCATCCACACTCGGTCATTCCTGGCCCGTGGGTAGACTAACTGCACATAATGGCGGATCAGGTTCACACGTAAGGGATCCAGCTGCTTTTTCCCGAGCGAACCGCTGCAGTTGTACAGCTTCCGGGTGTTCTCATGGGTGAAGAGCTCAGGGAACATGAGCACCAGCAGCCGGGATGCAAAGTTCCCTATGGACAAACTACATTCATAGTTATACTTCAACTGCTCTTTGGACAAGAGAAACTCATGGGGAACAGTAAAGTCTGGTATGGGCATCTCTAGATTGTCAAAATCTATAGGGGATAGCAGTGACTTTTTGGACTTGCGCGAGGGCCTTTCATCATCACACATCTCTGGAATCCTCAGGACAGAAACGTCCTCGAACATGCTCACCGGGTCAAAGCTTTCATCATTTATGTTTTCAGGTTCACTTCCATTGCCATTGCTGTGAGGACTATCAAGTGCATCCTCCAGATGCTGAATGCACACCTGAAGCCAGCTCTCCTCAGGCACGTTTGGAAAATTTGTTTCCATATACTTTTTGATGATTTCCATCCTGTCCGAGTCTAGAATCAGCTGACCCACACTGTTTAAACAGTTTGAGCCCTCTGGCACTTTATTACCTTCTTCAAAAAGCTCAGGGAATAGTCGATGCATGAGGAAAATGACAAAGTCTTCCGGGGAGGAGAGCTCGTCCAGCTCCTCTGTGGCTTGATTGTTGAAGATTCCAACCAAGCTGCCCTGCTGGTTGTCTTGAGAGAGGTGCTCCTCCTGACCCTGCTCATTTATGAAATGATAGGTTGGAGAACGCTCTGCTTTTATTCCGTCTCCCACCATTGTCTGCTTCTTGAGCAGTCGAGCGCTCTCCATGTCTCTCTGGGCCCAGAAGCGATTAAAGAAGTCATTAATCTGAGGGAGGCACTCTCCCTTCCAAACACTGTTGTTCTTGACTGAGGGATAGCTTCCCTCTATGTAGTTGCGGATCAGCTGCAAATGTAAAGACTCCAGGGATCTTTTGCTTGCCATGCATTCATGGGAGCAGTCCTTGGCTTTGAACAGCTCAGGGAAGAGATGCACGAGTAAACGACACCCCAGCTCTCCAGCACTGGATGTCTGCTCCATGAGAGGGTTCAACTCCTCACTTGTGAGCAGATACTCAGGAGGAGGCTGGAATTCTGCCACCATCTCCGCTGGTTTGATCTGCTTTTTAATTCGCATGACTTCCAGACTTAACAGGTCCACTTTGCTGTGCAGTTGAGTCATGCTGGAACTGAGGCTATTGAGAATGAAAAACATTTTTTCAATTAAAGGGTAAATGTTTGAGTCCTCTGACCACGCTTGGCCTGAATTGTCCACGCTTGGAAAAGCCTCAGAAAAGCCATTTTCCTGGGAACTTAGGAGAGTGGAGGAGAAGAGGCTGCTGTAGTTCAGCGGATTTCCAGGACATTGACCTGCTTGCTGCTCTAGATTTGGAGTGTTCTTCTTCTCTAAGATTCTGTGGGAGATACTGAAGAGAGGCTTCCTGTAAGAAATTCTGGATTTGCCATGGAGGTTTTCCCTTGTCTCTCCGCTTGTGCTGAGACACAGAGGCTCATGTCTGCTGCTCTCATCTGCCAACTGCTGCCTCATCTAGATACAGTAAACGACAAAATACATACAAAATCACTACAATATTTCAGACCTGACAGCCTGTAGGTCCAAAAAAATAACTTTAGAGGTAATGTTATGAAGGTGGCATGAGAGCAAGCGTTTTTAATCAAACTTTGTTCTGCTGCCCTCAGGCTCCCGGTGAACTCGGTGCACATAACCACCGTCAAAGGACCTTCAGTCGTGCAGGTTCCCGCAGTTATGGAAGACAGCAATAAGCACTGATACACGGGTGCCCGACAAGGCTTCTTTATACCCGCGCGGATGGCGACCGCGCTGACGTCACTGCGGCTGTCCCTCGCGAAGTTTGCCTTTATACTCTCGTCCTGTAGACTTTTATAATTTACATAGTTAATCCCACCACACTTCACTTGTACAGCCGGGTTCACGACCCTTGTCCTGCATGCTTCTTCTCCTGTCTTTGTCCTGTTCTATCTTGTCCTGTCCTTCCCTCACAGGGTGTATGTTGCACTACAGCCCCAGGCAACACTCATATTTAATGTTTCATTGTTGTAGATAATGTAATGATTTACTTCTCTGATCCTGTTTACAATTATCTAGAAACCTTGTTCTGTGCGACTGATCGACTCTGATTCGCAATCAACTTCAATTATAATACTAATAAACCACAGCGGAAGCTTAAAAACTCCACTGTTTGCAATGCAATGCGGATATTTTTTTTTTTGCATTAACATACTTAATGTACATAATTGTTACATTAATTGTCATAGTTTCTCTGTATGTTAACAGTGGTTCTTGGAATGTATACCTTATTTAACTGTCACATTTATTGCTAAATTATGTTGTACTGTCTTTTTTTTTAAATGAAACCATGACTTGAAGTAGTGTGCTTTAAGTATAGCGTAGAAATGGAAGTAATGAATTGTTTTCTCAGCACTTTGGTCAAAGTAGCAAATCTTTTCCAAGTCAATGAGTTCAAGTCCAAGTGACGTCACGACTCATTGCTGTTCAAGTGCAAGTTGAGTTGCAAGTCTTTGACATATTGTCTTGTCGGGTCTAAAGCCATCAAATTCATGACTCGAGTCCAAGTCATGTGACTCAAGTCCACACCTCTGGCTCCAGCAACTATCCAGCAGCGCCCGGACGGCATGCAGAGCCCACGTGATCGAAACAACAGGTTGCAAAGGTGCTACCATAGTAGCAAGGCGGAAGAGAGAATGTTGCTTGCTTGAAGTCATTTACTGACACTGCAGTTGAAGTTAACTGTAAAACTAAACACGCACAACAAATGAATTACACTTATTGAATGTTCAAATTCATCAGACCTAATTTCCTCATTGTTCACAAAAATTGCGAGCTCAAAGCTAACACATTGCATGAATAACACTACTGACGAGCTAATAAAAATTAGCATTGAAATCGCGGCACTTATATCTCCCAAAATAATAAATATAACAATAATCTCTGTCATATATTCTTCAAACTCTGTGAAAATAACATAATAACAACAATATGGCACGCGGTGGCGACGCCTAACGGGACAAGATGAAAGGAAAAGAAGATTCGATCGGACTTCTATTTTCATTGCTACAGCAAGTGTGCATCTCATTGCGTGCACCACACTACCCCTCAAGAGGTCAAGACGTGCACAGCAGCGATCGAACAAGGCACATAAAGACAGCAAGCACCTCAAGACTCACTATTTCAACCCCAATTCCAATGAAGTTGGGACGTTGTGTTAAACATAAATAAAAACAGAATACAATGATTTGCAAATCACGTTCAACTTATATTTAATTGAATACACTACAAAGATGAGATATTTTATGTTCAAACTGATATACATGATTGTTTTTAGCAAATAATCATTAACTTGGAATTTTATGGCTGCAACACGTTCCAAAAAAGCTGGGACAGGTGGCAACAAAGACTGAGAAAGTTGAGGAATGCTCATCAAACACCTGTTTGGAACATCCCACAGGTGAACAGGCTAATTGGGAACAGGTGGGTGCCATGATTGGGTAGAAAAGGAGCTTCCCTGAATTGTTCAGTCATTCACAAGCAAAGATGGGGCGAGGTTCACCTCTTTGTGAACAAGTGCTTGAGGAAATAGTCGAACAGTTTAAGGACAATGTTCCTCAACGTACAATTGCAAGGAATTTAGGGATTTCATCATCTACGGTCCATAATATCATCAAAATACTCTTCCCAGCATATACTAAGAGTAAAAAAACAAACATTTTTCATGGTTTTCGATTTTATTTTTTATTCAATCCATTCAAGTGGAGAATATGCTTACTTTTAGTTAAGCAGTGGTTACATTGCAATTTAAATATATATTTTTGTTATTATTGGTTTTATTGGAGTTATTTTCCAGGATTTTCTGATAATTTTTAAATGTATTTTATTCAATTGTAGTATGTTATTTTTAAAGTTAGTTTATGTAACCCATTGGTTAATAAAAAAAGGGTCAGTTTTTCCTCATATCTACTGTTGCTGATTATCGTTCTCTTTTTGAGAAATATCACTTGATCAAGCCTTTTCAAAACATTCCATACTACAAGTAAAGCATGTATGATTATTGCTCATATTGGATAAGACCGATATCGGTATCGGCCAAAACTCAAAGCTGCAATATCTGTACCGGATCGGAAGTGAAAAAGTTGGATCGGGACATCCCTAGCATTTTTAATTGGGTGTTCTATGTTAGAACTTAGCAGTCGGCTATATAGTCTATATATAAATATATAAATAGTCTGTGAAAAAAAACTCACCTCTCGTGCAACTTTGACTCTCTTGCCGCTTGACAGCTGCTTGAAGTCTGGTTCCATTTCGGAAGAAGTTCGTTTACCAGCCTCGTGGGTCCCAGGAGATCCTCCTCCATGCTCACCAGGTGCCTCACAACAAGCAAAGTCCTCAGTCTTGTCTTTTTTCCCATGCTTGTGTTCTGCCAATAAAAGCAAATTATCATGTCTCCTTTCTTCAGCCACATGAACAAAACTGAATTGTTATGAACACACGGAAAGAATGGGTATTCTCAAATATTGCCCTCCAACTCTGAGAGACCCTGTGCCCCAATTAATCACTGACCACAATACCCCACCTCAACTAGCTCCCGTTTTATTCCCCTCGGGCAAAATAGCAGGTGGTGCCACTAGGTATTTATACTTTATGACATTTGTTACCACCATGTGTGGTGGTAGACATCTTTACCACAACACACACACTGTAGAGCAGACATGGCATCTGTAAAGCTGCTGTATGCAGCAGATCATTCCTGAGCAAAAATTGCTAAACATTTCAACACTGACCTCAAAAGAATTAGGTGAGCTAGGTAAAAAATGGAGCCCTTAATACAATATGCAGTTGTTTAATATATATTTTATAACTATATTACTTGTATCTTAATATATTATGTTTTATTAGGTACCATAATTTAGTTGTGACAAAATAATTAATCAGTAAACTTTTATCAAACTGCGTTTGTAGAAATAAAGGCCACTTGGTACACTGCAGTTGAGTAAAACATTGTCCCCCGCCACAACAAATACAGATGTCTGTGGTCCACATACGGTTTTCTATTCAAGCTACAATTTTCTGTTTTTCTATTAGAATGTGTGCTCACCGATTAATTGGCCTCTCACCTCCTAAAAGTATCCCATTTGAAGAAGTAAAATGTATGAATTATATAAAATTTGAACAAACCATTATTGGCACCCATTATTAGCACCCATGAAGTGTAAGTACTAAATGTGGAGCATATCCTAAGAAAATGAAACAACATTTTTCTATAGAGAACTAGTGTTTGATACAAAATAGTAAATGATAAACAGTATATTATGGACAGATGAAACTAAAATAGAGCTCTTTATCAAATGCACACAAAGAGTATGTTTACAGACGGCACAATGAAGTGTTCAAGGAAAAGAACACCCTGCCAACACTCAAGCATGGTGGAGGATCCATAATTCTGTGGGGCTGCTTTGTTACATCTGCTACTGAGGTCCTTGACTGTATCATGAAATCAGAAAATTATCAAGAGATTTTAGAGCGAAATGTCTTACCCAGTGTAAGAAAACTTGGTTTGAGGCAAGGATAATGGGTCCCCCAGCAAAGCAAAGACCCAAGGCACACATCCAAAAGCACACAGGAATGGTTGGAGAAAAAAAAAAAAAAAAAAAAAAAGAGTTTTCAAATGGCCAGCAATAAGTCCTGATCTCAATCCAATTGAAAATCTTTGAGGGGAGCTGAAATCTGCCACTGCGGAAAAGAACCCTGCAAATGTTCAAAAGCTTGTACAACTTGCGAAGGAGGAGTGGGAGCAAAAAGCAAAAAGTGCAAAAAGCTTAGACAAGAAATGTTTGGAGGCTGTCATTGCTGTCAAAGGGTGTGCAACCAAATATTAAGGAGGGGGGAGGGTGCCAATATTGCTTCAAATCCTGTTTTTTTTTTTTTTTTTTAATTACAATCTATTCGCCAATATTGGTCCGCATGCTGATTTTTGTGGTTTTCTTTGAAATTACAATATCTAAATTGAAAAAACCCCAAACAATTTTCTTTGTTAAATTACTTTGGACCTCCAATTAAAAGATCCTGATGATATATATTTGGGACATTTCCATTTATTTCTTAAGATATTATACAGGTTACGCAAAAAATGATGGGGTGCCAATAATGGTGAGCACAACTGTAAATGAAATGTAAAAGTAAATTCCAGTTTTCCCAGCCCCTGATCGTTATGAGAGTAGCTCAGATCAGAAATTCATGTCATAAAGTATTCTATATTTATTTAGATTCAATTCTCATATCAATAAATAATAACATTCCACAGTCACACGATTGATTCCACATTGAAGCTTACCTTTTACAAGCATTTTTTCATCTGAAGCTTCCCCATACTCAGGGGAATTCATAGCCTAAAAGACAAAAATCATAATTATGTACGGTGTCGATCAAACACTGCAAAACACAATCGTACCTACTCACAAAAAGTTAGGGAAATTGGGCTTTCGGGTGAAATGAACTCAAAATGCACCCTAACCTTTAAATGTGAACTTAATTTGACCTCAGCTTTTGAATGCACGCGTCCAACACTTTTGTGTTTTCGTACTTTTTGCACAACTTACTGTTCTGTTATCTAACAAGGACCTGCACAGCAAAACTCACAAGGAAGTACACTTCAATGCCTTTCTGTGACTCTTCCAGTCGCTGCGTCTTTGTTGCAACCTGCTGTTGAGATGACACTCTATGATGCCCTAAACCCAGCGGTCTCGTCCCTCTGATAACAACATCCTGTTTGAAACCTCAAACCGGCCTGGTAATGGTTGATCTATTGTTCGGCTTCATCTTGGTCTCGTGATGTCAAAATGCAAACAGCGCGATGAAGAAAACTCTAAGTTCATCTCTTAGTTAGGGGACAGCAAGTTGGGTTTGTGCATCCTGAAATTCCCCCCGAAAGGCCAATATCTTTTTGTGAGTCGCGTCTGTATTTATTGCTTCTATTTGACTTCATCATTCATATATGCAGACTATAAAGACGATTGTTTTCTGCTCACCTGTAGAGTGTTCCAGGGAGCTTTTGAAACCAATCTACATCTTTCCTTTCCTTTTGTAGTCCTTCTGTCGCAGAACTATGAGAGGACACAAACAAAGACGTTGGGTGGGGGGGGCGGGTTGGGCGATCAGTGAGATGATGGATTGTCTTGTGTGGACACATGGCCGAACATTGCTGGGCATGAAACATAAACGTGGCAGCTCATGTCATCGACTAAACCATGAACTTGTCGATGTTGTCGCGCGCACGCCAGCACAGTGACACAGCGTGCGGCGTGCGATCGCATCCCGTGTCACTGAGTCATCATCGCAGGCGAGCTGATGTGACGCCGCCTCGTCAACAAGTCAGCTGTGCCGCTCGCGAGCCACACCACTTCCGCATTCCTTCGCTCGTGACCCCTTGAACCAAAACAACCACTAACCCTCGCAGCGTGGAACACGGCTATTGTTTTCATGCCCGCTTGCCAACTCACTCGCCCGTATGGGTCCAATTGAGCCACCGGTGGTGTACGATGTGGGAATTGGAGTGACGCGGTGGTAGCTTGGAACAAGCTACCGTGCTGCTAAGGCTAAGCTAATTTGACGATACAGTACTGGGGGAGGGGGAAGGGGGCGTCAAGGCGTGTGCCCGCCAGTTGACAGCTAGCTTACCTTGGTAGGTGCGTGCAACCCCAATGTGGCCCTTAGCGCCTCGATTGCCCAATGTCACCGCGTATAACGGTCGCTAACGTTGTTCAACCACTCCACTCCTGTGCGTTCTCGCGTGACGTCAGTCGGACGTCACGGTTTCTTCCGCACAGCTGCGGGCGCAAAACACACATGAAATAAGCAATGCTTGTCAACGTTTACATTTGATTGTACCGGAGAAGTCACAAATATTGACGGGGCCTATCAAATATAAAAGACAGTGTTTCTAAGCCATTTGGGGAGTAAAGCGAATCCCATTTCCATTTAGAATTTGACAAATAAATAAATAAATAACTGTCGTCGTTAAACCACATAGAAAAGTGTAAAACCATACAGTCCTAGGTGGTAACAACATTTTAACAACAAAAAATACAGCACACCCCTCTTATCTCAAAAATGGTTTGCTCCGCCCAATCCCTCCCACCTCTCGGGGACCGGGCTCAGAAAGCATCAGTACCCACCTTAAACCAGAGATGTCAAAAGTACTGCCAGTGGCGTAACTGTGATGTTTTTGTTGCGCTACAACCCTACAATTCTTTCCCCACAATTTTAAATGCATCACTCCAGTGTAATTGCACAGAGCAATAATGTCTAAAACAGGGGTGTCAAACTCATTGTCACGGGCCACATTGTAGATATGGTTTTCCTCAGTGGGTCATCATGACTGTAAAACCATATAAAGCATATTATTGAAGGATAATTAGTTTTGAATTCAGAAGTCAAAGATAATAGTTTGTTCAATTATTGTTCAATAACTGTAAAAGGGGTACATTTGAAATCAGAAGTCATGGAAAATTGTGGCACACAAATATTAAGTGTAAGTTGTAATATTAAGTGCATCTTGTAGTATCTGTTAAAAGTAAAAAAAAATAGCATGAAAAGAACAAACTCATTTAGCATGAAACATGAAGTAGACATATTTTAATTGTTTTACTGGGTTACATAAAGTGGTGTGACGGGCCAGATCTTGCCCCCGGGCTTTGATTTTGACAGCCGCAGTTTGTAAACATGGGCATTTTTTTCCGGGGTTTTGTTTTTTAATTGAAAATGAAGTACTTCAAGTCCAATTAATAGCTTGAAATGGTACAAACTAAGATAAGTGGTGAAGTTTGAAAAAAAAAAAAAAAAAAAAACTAAAGTTACAAAATAAATAAATTGGCGTGTTCTAAAACCTTTCACTGGGAGCACTACACAACGATATTTTCTAGCTTATTTTTTAAAAGTGAAAGTCAAAGGAGTTCATGTCTCATGAATAGCCACATAGTTGTTGAAACTTCCACAACAGAGTTGGGAAGAACGTTATGAAGAATATTTCCAATATTTCCATTTTAGAGATAATGCCATAAGTGTGATATGCTGTTATGTATGTATGCCCAAGGTGGCTACTTTAATGAGTCAAAGGTTTAACATACATTTTTCTTTGAAATGTGGTTCCATGACATCTTTTGTAACTTTTTTCATCTTCCGTTCCGATTATCCTCAATAGGGTTGCGGGCGTGCTGCAGCCTATCCCAGCTATATTCGGGCGAGAGGCGGGCTACACCCCTAAACTGTTCTCCAGCCAATCGCAGGGCACATAGAAACAAACAACCAATTGCTCTCACATTCACACCTATGGGAAATTGAGAGTCTTCAATTAACCGAACCTTGCATGTTTTCTTGGGGATGTGGGAGGAAACCGGAGTACCCGGAGAAAACCCACCAAGACACGGGGAGAACATGCAAACTCCACACAGGCGGGGCTGGGATTTGAACCCCGGTCCTCAGAACTGTGAGACCGATGTGCTAACCACTCGTACACCGTGCCACCATCTTTTGTAACTTGAATAGTTTATTTGTTGTGTCCTTTCATTTTGGAGTAAAATGATTAATTGAACTGCATACATTTCAATTTAAAAAATCTGTAAAATGAGGGTGTTCTAAAACCTTTGACTGGAAGTGTATGTTGATTATCGCACCAAAGTTTTTTATTTTAAATTGGTGCTGTGCTCTTGCATTTACGAAAGAGATCAGACAATGAGTCAAATTTTAAGGGTTTAACGCTACCTGGTGTGGCAGCACAAACTAAATGGGCCTGATAGTTCATCGAGAAGTTGGTCAGCTATCTAACAAAGTTTCAAGAGTTGCCAAGGTGTTATTTTCTCGCAACACAGCTGTAAAAGAACCGTCGTCCAGACAAATAATCGATGGCACAAAGGTTTTTCTTTTTTCCTACCGAGAAGATTAAGATGCTTCATAAGAGGAGATCATGACAATGTATCAAAAATGTAGCATTGGCAGTAGTCGACAGTAGTATTCCCGCTTGCATTATAGTTTCTGCTCATAACACCCCCATCACTGCCTTGATTGATTCCGGTGCCGATGACAATTTCATTCATGAAGCCATAATTCACCAGCTCCAAATCCCTCTCCAACCACTTCCGTCCCTGAAGAAAGTCACAGCCCTGGATGGCCGAATCATCTCCCCTGTTACCCACCAAACTGTGCCATTCACCTTGCTTATTTCAGGAAATCACTGTGAGAACATCTCTCTTTTTGTTATACCCCATTAGTCCTTAGAATTCCCTGGCTCAAAAAACATAACCCCACCATAGACTGGACACACTTGGCCATCACCGGATGGAGCCCTCACTGCCACTCACAGTGCCTGCGCTCAGCTATACTTCCCTCTGGTAAACCGCCACCCTCTTCCACGCCTGTTGACCTCCCTCCCTGAAGAATATCATGAGCTCTCTCCGGTGTTTGGTAAAGACCTGGCCATTTCGCTACCACCGCCCGTATGACTGCTGCTGTGGGCCCCTCTTCTCTCCAGTCCTCTCTACAACCTTTCCCGACCTGAGAAAAGGGCAATGGAGGACTATATCCATGACTCGCTGGCTTGCGGACTCATTCGACCTACCTCTTCTCCTGTTGGGGCTGGCTTCTTTTTTGTTGAAAAGAAAGACACCACTCTCCGGCCATGTATCGACTACCGTGGTCTCGATGATATCACCGTGAAGAATAAATCTCCGCTTCCCCTCATTGACCCCTCGTTTGAACCCTTCTGTGACGCCCAGGTATTCACCAAATTGGATCTACGAAACGTCTACCACCTCATCCGTATCCGAGAGGGGGACGAATGGAAGACCGGCTTCAATACCCCTCTCGGACACTTCGAGTATCTGGTCATGCCATTCGGTTTAACCAACTCCCCTGCGGTTTTCCAAACATTTACTGCCCGATGATAGCTGGGATAGGCTCCAGCACTCCTGCGAGCCTTGTGAGGATAAGCGGCTCAGAAAATGGATGGATGGATGGATATTACTGACATCCTCCATGACATGCTCAACCGGTTCGTGTTTGTATATCTCGATGACATCACTTTCTCCCGCTCCCGTGAAGAAAACCGCATCCATGTACGCCAAGTCATTCAGCGTCTCCTTGAAAACAGTCTGTATGTTAAACCTGAAAAGTACAAATTCCACCTCGCCTCCGTACACTTCTTGAGTTAAGTCATCTCCAGAGGACAACTACAACCCGACTCTGCCAAGATCCAAGCAGTCGTTAAATGGCCCAGGCCCACCACCCGCAAAGAACTACGTTTCCTTGGATTCGCCAATTTCTACCGTCGATTCATCCGTAATTACAGCAAGGTCGCGATTCCCCTCACATCCACCAGCTCCCTCTTTCAATGGACCCCGGCAGCATCCCAAGCATTCAGTCAACTCAAGACCCTGTTCACCAGTGCGGCCATTCTTGGCCACCCCGACCCCTCCCTCCAGTTTGTGGTCGAGGTTGATGCCTCGGACACAGGGGCATGTCACGTTCTAATTACTTTAGAACTTTTATTTTCTTAGAAACAATTATTACCTTTTGAATGATAACAACTGCCAAATAATTCAAATACCCATCTGTAAAATGTATTGATTTTCAAAATGAAATTGAGGGGTGTGTGTCTTTACCGCTGTTGATCAAATTATAAGAAAATGATTCATATGATTAAAGCTGGAAGAGTGTGCAGATGACTAACATCTTTTTTTCGGAGTGTTTTGGAACAAACGCTGAGATCTGCTGTGGTCAGCAATGGAGTTGTGGACAGATGGGCGGAAAACTCATCCTTTTATGTACAACGATCTATTGTATGTTCCATGCTTTCAAACCAGACACTTGCTGTATAACAATCCACTGTATGTTTAAACTCAAAGGCCCAGTAAACTGACCCAAAAATATCTTGTAAATTTGACACACCACAGAGAAGAGTATTGTTAACAAGCATGCCAAATTTGAATGAATTAAAAATAATAACAATAAATAACACAAAGTATGTGAAATCAGACTTCAAAATGGTCAAAAATTGAGGTGCTCTTTCAGTTTCCAGACGCTGTGGGCGTGTCACTGAGCGCTCTGAAAACCCCAGCCCTGTGGAACTTTTAGCTGTCAATCAAATACGTGCCTTCTCTCCTGTCTCCTAAGCTGGGAGAAGAGAATTCCCAACAATGCACATTGCACATGTTATCACGGGCCACGGAGAGGCACTGTGTGGTGGCCGTGCCAGGTCAATTTCGCCTCCGTTGAAATTCAGCGGGCCGTGAATCACACTTCTGTGGCCGTCGAAGGGTGCACCATATGCAGTGCACCCCGGCCCCCCCACTCCCCCCCCCCCTGGGTTGTTAATTTTTTTTCTCCTCCTCCTCGCCCCGCGACGCCAAATGTGTGGCTGACGGCCAGGAGTGTTGTTGGGCATAATGCTCGACTGGGGCAAAGGCCCCCTATTACAATATATCCCCTTCTTCACATACACATTTGCACACACACTTGAACACACTGCCCCACCCCACTGCTGCACTTTTACGAAAACTACTACTTGAGATACAGTAAATATACATAATACGTAACATATACTGTATATAGCACAATAATTAGTGGTGGGTTTGGGATAACAGTCTTTCTCCTGAACACGTACATTTATTACTAGTCGATTGTGCTCCCCAAATGCCAAGAAAGTAAGCATTTAAAAAAAAAAATGGCAATCCTTTGTTGAGTTTTGATGACACAATACTTATTGTGATCATTTTTTTTTTTAGCTCACACTTGACAAGTACACCAAATAATAAAAAAAAAACTAATACTGAAACTAATAAAAATTAAACTAAAACAAAGCATTAAAAAAAAACAACTAACTAACCTGCTTCAAAAACTATTTAAAACTAACTGAATTTGAAAAAGAAAAGTCAAAACGAAATTAGAACTAACTGTAATGGAAAATCCCAAACTATTCTAACCCTGGATGGGACACATTGCTATATAGTTAGGACCACGTGTAAAATGTCACTTAGGGCCACCAAAATTGGCTGCCGTTGGGCAAATGTAGGGAACGCTTCGAGCAGCTAACCAAACATTTTATACACTGCAGATAAATACAGGAATAAACCTGCGACAGTGACCTGAACTTTTGATATAACCAAAATATCAAACATGCATAAAAGGCATATACATTTATTACTGTTAACTACTGTATTTTATCCATCCATCCATCCATTTTCTGAGCCGCTTCTCCTCACTAGGGTCGCGGGCATGCTGGAGCCTATCCCAGCTGTCATCGGGCAGGAGGCGGGGTACACCCTAAACTGGTTGCCAGCCAATCGCAGGGCACATAGAAACAAACAACCATTCGCACTCACAGTCATGCGTACGGGCAATTTAGAGTCACCAATTAATGTATGTTTTTGGGATGTGGGAGGAAACCGGAGTGCCCGGGGAAAACCCACGCAGGCACGGGGAGAACATGCAAACTCCACACAGGCGGGGCCAGGGATTGAACCCAGGTCCTCAGAACTGTGAGGCTGACGCTCTAACCAGTCGGCCACCGTGCCGCCTACTGTATTTTAGTTTGACAAAAATAAAGAAGAGGATGAAGTGAATTAAAGTGCATTTATTGTATTATTTAACATTTAAAAAGGAAAACTGTAGAAATAAAATCTCAGGGAGGGAGCAGTCGAGTCCAACTGTTTTCCAAAATTCAGGAGGGGCTCCTCGGGCTCCCATTTCCTCTCACTGCCTGCAGCCCAAAATTTCTGACTCCTTTTACCTCTGTTAAATGGAAAAAAACATATTTTGTGACGGGCGGCGTGGCGGACGACTGGTTAGCACATCCGCCTCACAGTTCTGGGGACTGGGGTTCAAATCCCGGCCCCGCCTGTATAGAGTTTGCATGTTCTCCCTGTGACTGCGTGGGTTTTCTCCGGGTAGTTCGGTTTCCTCCCTACATCCCAAAAACATGCGCGGTAGGTTAATTGAAGACTCTAAATTGCACATAAGTGTGACTGTGAGTGTGAATGGTTGTTTGTTTGTTTGGGGTTAGGCAATGTATTAAGAGTCAATCAATCAATCAATAATTTGTACAGTCATGCATTAAATGCAATTCTAAGAGATTTACATTAATTAAAAGTCTAAAAATAATTGAATCCCACCCGTCGTTTTTCAGAAGACAGACACGCAGACACGCAGACACTGCAGGACAGAGATGGGTAGAGTAGCCAAATATGTTTTATTTATATTTCAATTTTAAGTGCCCAAAACCCAACAACACATGCATTGGGCCCTACAGAAGAGAGAGAGAATACAGCATGCTAATTTTGCCAGATGAGCTGCCGAAACAACATAGATGCTAATGCAATTTACCGCAAGGTGTTTTCTCAAGTTAGAAGTGGGCTGAAATATCCATGTTTGGGCAGACGCAAGACTACACCACATCATAAAAACTGTTGTTTTTTGGAGTCTGTAACGTAATTTCATTTTGATTGACCCTCTAAGGCAGGGGTCCCCAAACTTTTTCCTGTGAGGGCAACATAACTTTTCCCTTCTCTGATGGGGGCCAGGGTCAGTTTGTCACAGAAAAAGTGTGACGATCGCAGGGGTGCCTAAACATAAACATTTATTGTTTTCCAGAAAGCAACATATAACCAAATATTAACAACTCTTTCCGGGATCTTGACAGAAAAAAAATACGTACAAATGTATTCTGCTGAGCTAACAGTCCACCTTTTAGCTTTGAGAGTGTGTCTGCTCGCATTTGGCCTTGCAAGCCATCATACTTGTCTTTGTGACGGGATTCATAGTGTCTGCGCAGATTGTATTCTTTGAATACCGCCACCGCCTCTTGACAGATGAGACAAACAGCCTTTTCTTTGCATTGAACAAATAATAATAATCGTTTGTCCACTGCAGGTTAAATACCCTGCATTCTGAATAAAATGTTCTCTTTATTAACCTTTTTGCCATTATTTTGTTCTATTTGATTGGGACGAGTTTTTTTTTGGGGGGGGGGGTTCATATAGGGGGACAAACAGCAGACGGAGGGAATAGAATGTCACGTTCTATTCATGTATTAGTCTCGATCGCATGGCTGGAATGAAAAAAAAAAATCATAATGCGTCTCTGGTATTGTTCAGGGAGGCGGGCCTCCCTGAACAATGTGGTGGCGGGCCGTATTCGGCCCGCGTACCGTAGTTTGGGGACCACTGCTCTAAGGTGTTCGGTCATGTGACTGCCTTGTGCGGTCTGATTGGTGAATTCGAGTGATATGACACTAGTGATCATGTTGGATTGGCGCAACAGCGCCCTATGAGAAAGTGGAACATTAAGTAAAAATAGATTGTGTACTCAATAATGGCGAAATAAAAGTAGCGATCATTAGTAAAAGTATCGATTATTCTTAACATAAACACTCAAGGAAAAGTAAAAAGTACAGTGCATTCAAACTTCTGCAATTTATCCAAAATGTTACTTGAGCAAATGTAATGGAGTAAATGTAACATGTTACTACACACCTCTGCCGCAAGCCCGCCCAGGCTGCGGCCACTGGCCACCAGCAGGCTCCGGTAAAAAAAACGGAACAACCAAACTTTTTTTTTTTTTCTGCAAAAATGGAGAGGATGAGGTCAAAACCTTCAGGTGCATAATTTTTAAAGAAAAGGAAAGAAGAATATGATAAACGAGCAAAGGATGCAGGTATGTATGACACAGCTTTGCCCTTAATGATTGTCGTGTATTGTTATTTTAATTGGAAGTAGGGGGCTCGTTGAGGGCCCGACTTGAAATTGTTGACGTAAGGTTGATTATTAAATGCAAACTACGCGCGGGACAGCCGCAGTGACGTCAGCGCGGTCGCCGTGCGCGAGAGTATGAAGAAGCATTTAGCATAGTGCCACCGCCTTGTAATGTCGCTTTTATTAGCCTGTCGCCAAGACGCTTGATTGCTTCAGATCCCATTCATCCATCCATTTTCCGAGCCGCTTCTCCTCACTAGGGTCGCGTGCGTGCTGGAGCCTATCCCAGCTGTCATCGGGCAGGAGGCGGGGTACACCGTGAACTGGTTGCCAGCCAATCGCAGGGCACATAGGAACAAACAACCATTCGCACTCACAGTCATGCCTACGGGCAATTTAGAGTCTCCAATTCATGCATGTTTTTGGGATGTGGGAGGAAACCGGAGTGCCCGGAGAAAACCCACGCAGGCACGGGGAGAACATGCAAACTCCACACAGGCGGGGCCAGGGATTGAACCCGGGTCCTCAGAACTGTGAGGCTGACGCTCTAACCAGTCGGCCACCGTGCCGCCGCTTCAGATCCCTTCATTTGTTTTTTTCGGTTCCTATGAACTGACATTCGATAGCGAAGTAATAGTGTGAAAGTGTGATGGATCCAAATAAGGGCAAGTTAAATGGTAGTAGGTTAGGTAGTATCGATCTGCTGCCTAATGGTAAAATTACTCAATGTGCAATTTTTTGATACTAACTATTAATCTATTTATATTATACATGTGTGCCGGAAGCCAATATCCCAACTGCCATTTTTACACACGTATTAAAGGTAACTGCAGGTACTACAGAATATAAATCAGTGTGTATCTGATTTACCAGCCAGCAATGTTTTGTGATAATGATTTATGTAAATGGCTTGCCTTTCATTTCCATTGTTTTGTCCAACAAAACTACATGTTGGTTTGCTGGAATTTCTATTTTGCAGTCCTGATTGTTCAGGCTACCGCAACTGTGCGCTGAAGATCCCTGAGTTTTACCGAAGGTACAGGAACTACAAAGTTGGGTTGGGGATGTTGTTTTGCATTGAATAATCTGTTGAACCCACATATAAAGAATATGACACAGATAACAGAAGGTTCGCTATTGTTTGAAATTGCTCCCTTACGTCGTATGGTCGCCATTTTGGGTTTTGGGTTTGTATGCGCCTGTAAATGTTTGTTCTGTATACACACAAGGACCCACTTTGGTTGTTCTGTTTTAACCAATGGAGTTACTTTGACTTTAATAATAGTTTGCCTTGTGTGGGACATTCAACTCGGTCGGACAGTTTATGTCACTCAAAACAAATCCGTATGTCAGCACAGAACCAAACAATAGTTCCTTTTCTTATACCGCTGGCCGTCAGCTTGACACGTGGTTTAAATGATGAAACTTACACGATGGTATGAGATAACGAAGTCATGTGCTCATATTTTTTCCGTTCTGCAGGCTGTCAGAGGAGGAATCGAGTGCTGATTTTGCTGCTGTTTATTGTGGAATGATGTTCATTAATTGTTATTCATTGTATTTTTCTCACAATGAGAAAAATACAATGATCTCTTTTGCTGGAGATCTGGAATTAACCTCTACCTGAATTTTGGGTCCATTACAAACAAACAAGAAATTTTTAAAAGTCATCATTGCTTTTCACATTGGATAATAAAATGTAGGCGGTACGGTGGACGACTGGTTAGAGTGTCAGCCTCACAGTTCTGAGGACCCGGGTTCAATCCCCGGCCCCGCATGTGTGGAGTTTGCATGTTCTCCCCGTGCCTGCGTGGGTTTTCTCCGGGTACTCCGGTTTCCTCCCACATCCCAAAAACATGCATGAATTGGAGACTCTAAATTGCGCGTAGGCATGACTGTGAGTGCGAATGGTTGTTTGTTCCTATGTGCCCTGCGATTGGCTGGCAACCAGTTCAGGGTGTACCCCGCCTCCTCCCCGATGACAGCTGGGATAGGCTCCAGCACGCCCGCGAGGATTTCCAAGGCACCTAGGGCAAGTGAATACAGCACTGAGACGATCAGAACGTGCCATCCTTGAAGAAGCTAAATGGTCCGGTGAATAAGGCAAACAGCAGACGTTACAGTAAATTTGAAAAGGTCCGACATGAATGAATAAAGGTCACATAGATAAATCCATATGAAAAGGCTACCGTCCCTGGCAAACACCCTCCCTGCAACATCATAGTGATGGAACGTTTTATGACGAGCCGACATCGGTGCAAAGTAAGTCCACTGTCTGGGTACAGTACAATCGAAAAGGTCAGACATAACAGATAATGGTCATATATAGTCATTAAAGCTACTGTATATGAAGAGGGTACTTTGGCTGGAAGTGAAGGAGGAGTTGGAGAAATTGGAAATTATGGGCCCCGAGCCGTCACCTTATCGTGGTGGAGGGGTTTGTGAGTCCCGATGATCGTAGGAGCTAAGTTGTCTGGGGCTTTACGCTTCTGTTAGGGTCACCCTTGGCAAACAGGTCCTAGGTGAGGGACCAGACAAAATACGGCTCACAGACACCTTATGATCTTCTTCTTCTTCTTTTCCTTTCGGCTTGTCCCGTTAGGGGTCGCCACAGCGCGTCATCCTTTTCCATGAGAGCCTATCTCCTGCATCCTCCTCTCGAACACCAACTGCCATCATGTCTTCCCTCACGACATCCATCAACCTTCTCTTTGGTCTTCCTCTAGCTCTCTTGCCTGGCAGCTCCATCCTCATCATCCTTCTACCAATATACTCACTCTCTCTCCTCTGGACGTGTCCAAACCATTGAAGTCTGCTCTCTCTAACTTTGTCTCCAAAAAATCGAACCTTGGCTGTCCCTCTGATGAGCTCATTTCTAATTTTATCCAACCTGGTCACTCCGAGAGCGAACCTCAACATCTTCATTTCCGCCACCTCCAGCTCTGCTTCCTGTTTTCTCTTCAGTGCCACTGTCTCTAATCCATACATCATGGCTGGCCTCACCACTGTTTTATAAACTTTGCCCTTCATCCTAGCAGAGACTCTTCTGTCACATAACACACCTGACACCTTCCTCCACCCGTTCCAACCTGCTTGGACCCGTTTCTTCACTTCCTGACCACACTCACCATTGCTCTGGACGGTTGACCCCAAGTATTTAAAGTCCTCTACCTTTGCCATCTCTTCTCCCTGTAGCCTCATTCTTCCCCCACCACCCCTCTCATTCATGCACATATATTCTGTTTTACTTCGGCTAATCTTCATTCCTCTTCTTTCCAGTGCATGCCTCCATCTTTCTAACTGTTCCTCCAGCTGCTCCCTGCTTTCACTGCAGATCACAATGTCATCTGCAAACATCATGGTCCACGGGGATTCCAGTCTAACCTCATCTGTCAGCCTATCCATCACCACTGCAAAAAGGAAGGGGCTCAGGGCTGATCCCTGATGCAGTCCCACGTCCACCTTAAATTCTTCTGTCACACCGACAGCACACCTCACCGCTGTTCTGCTGCCCTCGTACATGTCCTGTATTATTCTAACATACTTCTCTGCCACTCCAGACTTCCGCATGCAGTACCACAGTTCCTCTCTGGGTACTCTGTCATAGGCTTTCTCTAGATCTACAAAGACACAATGTAGCTCCTTTTGACCTTCTCTGTACTTTTCCATCAACATCCTCAAGGCAAATAATGCATCTGTGGTACTCTTTCTAGGCATGAAACCATACTGTTGCTCGCAAATACTCACTTCTGTCCTGAGTCTAGCCTCCACTACTCTTTCCCATAACTTCATTGTGTGGCTCATCAACTTTATTCCTCTATAGTTGCCACAGCTCTGCACATCACCTTTGTTCTTAAAAATGGGCACCAGTACACTTTTCCTCCATTCCTCAGGCATCTTCTCACGCACTAGAATTCTATTGAACAAGCTGGTCAAAAACTCCACAGCCACCTCTCCTAGATGCTTCCATACCTCCACAGGAATGTCATCAGGACCAACTGCCTTTCCATTTTTCATTCTCTTTAATGCCTTTCTAACTTCCCCCTTACTAATCATTGCCACTTCCTGGTCCACCACACTTGCCTCTTCTACTCTCCCTTCTCTATCATTTTCCTCATTCATCAACTCCTCGAAGTATTCTTTCCATCTACCTAGCACACTGCTGGCACCAGTCAACATATTTCCATCTCTATCCTTAATCACCCTAACCTGCTGCACATCCTTCCCATCTCTATCCCTCTGTCTGGCCAGCCTGTATAGATCCTTTTCTACTTCTTTAGTGTCCAACCTGCCATACATGTCATCATATGCCTCTTGTTTTGCCTTTGCCACCTCTACCTTTGCCCTGTGTCGCATCTCAATGTATTCCTTTCGCCTCTCCTCGGTCCTCTCAGTGTCCCACTTCTTCTTAGCTAACCGTTTTCCTTGTATGATTTCCTGTACTGTGAGGTTCCACCACCAAGTCTCCTTCTCTCCTTTCCTGCCAGAAGATACACCAAGTACTCTCCTGTCTGCTTCTCTGATCACCTTGGCTGCAGTGGTCCAGTCTTCTTGAAGCTCTTCCCGTCCACCTGTATCACCTCTTCCCGAAAAGCTGCACAACACTCGTCCTGTCTCAGCTTCCACCACATGGTTCTCTTCTCTGCCTTTGTCTTCCTAATTTTCCTCCCCACCACCAGAGTCATCTTACACACCACCATCCTATGCTGTCTAGCCACACTCTCCCCTACCACTACCTTACAGTTGGTAACCTCCTTCAGATTACATCGTCTGCACAAGATGTAATCCACCTGTGTGCTTCTACCTCCGCTCTTGTAGGTCACCCTATGTTCGTGCCTCTTCTGGAAAAAAGTGTTCACTACAGCCATTTGCATCCTTGTTGCAAAGTCTACCACCATCTGTCCCTCCAAGTTCCTTTCCTGGATACCGTACTTACCCATCACTTCTTCATCACCCTTATTACCTTCACCAACATGTCCATTACAATCTGCACCAATTACGACTCTCTCTCTGCCTGGGATGCTCAGAACTACATCATCTAGCTCCTTCCAGAATTTCTCTTTCACCTCTAGGTCACATCCTACCTGTGGGGCATAGCCACTAATCACATTACACATAACACCCTCAATTTCAAATTTCAGCCTCATCACTCGATCTGATACTCTTTTCACCTCCAAGACATTGTTAGCCAACTCTTCTTTTAAAATAACCCCGACTCCATTTCTCTTCCCATCTACACCATGGTAGAATAATTTAAACCCTCCCCCTAAACTTCTAGCCTTACTGCCTTTCCACCTGGTCTCCTGGACACACAATATATCAACCTTTCTCCTAATCATCATGTCAACCAACTCCCGAGATTTTCCTGTCATAGTCCCAACATTCAAAGTCCCCACATTCAGTTCTAGGCTCTGTGTTTTCCTCTTCTCTTTCTGCCGAAGAACCCGCTTTCCACCTCTTCTTCTTCTTCTTCTTTGACTTCGACCCACAGTAGCTGAATTTCCAACAGCGCCCTGCAGGTTGACGCCGCCGGTGGCGGACGTTGTTAACCCGGGCCACGACCGATCCGGTATGGAATTCTTTGGATGAACGCTCATATTTGTTTGGCAAGGTTTTAAGCCGGATGCCCTTCCTGACACAACCCTCTGCATTTATCCGGGCTTGGGACCGGCCTACAGTTTGCACTGACTTGTGCCCCCCATAGGGCTGCATTTCACAGACACCTTATGATGATAAATATAAATGGATCTAGGTTTCCCTTGCCCAGACGTGGGTCACTGGGGCCAACCTCTGGAGGCAGGCCTGGAGGTGGGGCTCGAAGGCGAGCGCCTGGTGGCCTGGCAGAAGCTGGCTCTCGGGACATGGAATGTCACCTCTCTGCCACAGGAAGAGCCTGAGCTGGTGTGTGAGGTTGAGAAGTTCCGGCGAGATATAGTTGGGCTCACCTCCACACACAGCCTGGGCTCTGGTACCACTCCTCTTGAGAGGGGTTGGACTCTCTTCCACTCTGGAGTTGTCCAAGGTGAGAGGCGCTGAGCAGGTGTGGACATATTTATTTCCCTCCGACTTGGCGGCTGTACGTTGGGGTTGACGCCAGTGGATGAAAGGGTAGCCTCCCTCCGCCTTCGGGTAGGGGGACAGGTCCTCACTGTTGTTTGTGCCTATGCGCCAAACAGCAGTTCAGAGTTCCCACCCCTTTTGGAGCTCTTGGAAGGGGTGCTGGAGAGCGCTACCGCAGGTGACTCCCTCATTCTGCTGGGGGACTTCAACGCTCACGTGGGCAATGACAGTGAGACCTGGAAGGGCATGATTGGGAGAGCGCCCCCCCCAAGAACTCGAGTGGTATTCTGTTATTGGACTTCTGTGCTCATCATAGATTGTCCATAATAAACACCATGTTCAGACATAAGGGTATCCACATATGCACTTGGAACCAGGAGACCCTAGGCCGCAGTCGTGTCATCGGATTTGCGGCCGCATGACTTGGTCACTCGGGTGAAGAGAGGCTCAGAGCTATCAACTGATCAGGGTATTGGCTCTGATGCTGGGGGAAGCTGCCAGTGTGATCTGACAGACTCAAACGTATTGTGAGGTTCTGTTGGAAACATCTGGCCTGTCAAAAGTAGGTTCAACTCCCACCCCCCCCCCCCCCCTCAGTAAATACCTCCTGTATTTACTGACATTGGTTTTCTGAAGTGTTCCTGAGCCCATATGGTGATATCCTTTACACATTGATGTCGGTTTTTGATGCAGTGCCGCCTGAGGGATCGAAGGTTACGGGCATTCAATGTTGGCTTTCAGCCTTGCCGCTTACATCCAGTGATTTCTCCAGATTCTCTGAACCTTTTGATGATATTATGGACCGTAGATGATGAAATTCCTAAATTCCTTGCAATTGTACGTTGAGGAACATTGTCCTTAAACTGTTCGACTATTTTCTCACGCACTTGTTCACCAAGAGGTGAACCTCGCCCCATCTTTGCTTGTGAATGACTGAGCAATTATTTTCTACCCAATCGTGGCACCCACCTGTTCCCAATTAGCCTGTTCACCTGTGGGATGTTCATTCCAAACAGGTGTTTGAAGAGCATTCCTCAACTTTCTCAGTCTTTTTTGCCACCTGTCCCAGCTTTTTTGGAACGTGTTGCAGCCATAAAATTCTAAGTTAATGATTATTTGCTAAAAACAATAAAGTTTATCAGTTTGAACATTTAATATCTTGTATTTGTAGTGTATTCAATTAAATATACATTAAACATGATTTGCAAATCATTGTATTCTGTTTTTATTTATGTTTAACACAACGTCCCAACTTCATTGGAATTGGGGAAAATGAACTTTCACAACACTGGCTGACACATTCTCACATGCACCAGTAGCCTCAAACACAGGTACAAACAAAGATTTAATTAAAGAAACCAACAGAGAGCAGCTAAAAGAGGACACTGTTTGTTCAGAAGTCATGTACTGTTGCCACAGCAAGTGGCCGGACTATAGTAAGCTCACAGGTAGAGTCCTAAAAGGTTCTAGACTTGTCATTCCCACAGCGATACGCAGCTCTGTTTAGGCAGCCTTTCATGACAGACATCAAGGAATGACAAGATGTAAGGAGCGCCCAGAAAAACGATGTGGTGGCCCCTAGACAAGCCATGCTGTCGATATAGTGTGCCTTGCAAAAGAAAATCTATTATTTCAAGTGTCGTGCGTGCCACCAGTCTGGAAGGACGTATGTTACTAAATCCAGAAAAAACCAGCCGTCATTTTCGTTCCATTTCGCCGTTTGTAGCAAATCTGACGATGCGCTTGCTCTCAGTTTGACCCGGAAAAGTAGATGACGCTATTGAAAAATGGGAAAATGGCCTGTTGAAATTGTTGAATTTTCATCTCAACTAATGAAAAACATTCGGGTATTTTTCTAGCAAAGAATCAAGGTTTCGGTCACACGTTTCGTAATGATTTGCGTTGATTTCTGGACAGAACATTTTAGCAAATTTATGACATAAAAAGTGGCATAAAATTCTTAATTCTTGTCCGATTCTTACAAACTAGGGCACTTTTGTGTGTGTGTGTGTGTGTGTTTATCACTCCTCTACCCAATGATATCCTTAACACATTTTCAGACCAACATACAAGCATTTTTCTTTTCTGTGTGTGTGTGTGTGTCTGTGCCTGCCTGCGTGCGAGAAAGCGATTACAGCATGCACCCCAAAAGATGCATGTTTTACGCTTACTTATGACCATAAAATAAAGCTAATTTTTCATATGCACATCCAAAACAACAACAAAAACATCTTCAATTTACCTACCGTGAGGTGTTTTCTGAAGTTAGAAGTGGGCTGAAATATCCAAGTTTGGGGAGTCACAAGACGACGCTGCATGATAAAACTGTTGTTTTTCATAAGCTGTAGTGGAGCTCAATAGAAGACTTTGTATGTGGTCATGTGACTGCCTTGTGCCGTTGGAGTGGTCGCGTTGGATTGGCACAACGGCACCAGATGCGGAAGTCGAAGATTGCGCATCCAATAATTGATGAATAACCAATAATTGATAACTACAAGTAGCCAGCGGTATTTAGATCATTGTAATGGAGTAAAGGTTCAGTTTCCTCAAAACATTAATACTCAAGTAAAAGTCAAACGTATGATGCATTAAAACTACTCTGACAAGTACAATTTGTCCAAAATGTTACTTGAGTATGTGTAACGGAGGAAATAAAGAGCGTTTCTACCCACCTCTGGTTAATATTGACTGACGGCAGAGAGTTGACATGTTTGAGATGTTAGACCTATTTTAGGGGAGCTGAAGCCCCCTGAATAGGCCCGATGACACCATTGGTGCAGGTTTTCCTTTCCTTTCAAACTGTTAACCCGCTATTGCTCTGAGCAAATCTTGGGCTGCTAGTAATGTGTTGAAACCCATTATTTTTTGAAAAATCGGCAAATTGTTGACCTGCAAATAGTGGCAGTTCTTGGATGCCGTGCCTAGCAAATATAGATTTTAATGTACAATCACATCTTCTGATCTTGTAGGCATCAATTTAGCTACAGTATCTCCACATCGTGAGTAGTAATCTACTACTAGTAGATAGAATCGGCAACCGAGAATAAATCTGTTGCCACTTTTTGACATGGTTTCTCTGGAAGGTCACAGTGGCTCGTTCTTTAATGCATGTTGTGCAGTTTTTACCATCTCTTTCCACTGGCTTCTTAGTCTAGTCATGCAGTTAAAGTCTTAAGTCAAATTGACAGTAGCAACACAGATTTAACACGGCTTGTGCCGTGAGATGTCAATCATCTAGGCTGGCACCTGGGGGTGGGGGGGTCCAATCATGTTTCAGGGGGGTTCCAGTGCTAGTCCCCCTGCCAGAGTTTACTGGGTCTTTAAATTGTGGTATTTTTAAAGACAGGACAGAACTTTCAAAGGTTCCTCATCGCTAAATGCAGCTTTGGCTCTCTCTAGTGGCCTCTTACATCAACAGGCCAAATTTTAAACTCTCCACTCTTAATGCACAATTTTTTGAAAAACAACACTAATAATGTATCTATTTATATGATTCGTTCATGTTTCCTTTAGGGATCATAGGTACTGAGAGTGCAAATTGAGTCAGTATCATACACCGCGAATCATAATCAATTTAATTTAACCTTTATTCATCCACGTAGGTAATTGAGAACAAATTGTCTTCAGCAACAATCTGGCTGCAGACAGGAAAGTCAAACGAGGCAAAATGAAAGCATATACAAATAAAGACATGTACAATGTGATGTACACGAAACAAAACAGCACGTACACAAAACGCAGTAATAATAATACAATCGCTCCAAACCCGGAAATGCTCTTGCAGCAGTGGGTGACCCACGGCTCGTGACCATAGGTGAGGTGTAACGACGTCTGCCATCTCGTGGTGATTAAATTGTGCCATTATAACTTAAAACTGATTAGGTATAATAGAGGAAAATCGTACAAGACTGACGAGTGTATTTGATGGTTCTGTCATTTTCGTGGCTGCTTTTGAAGAGAAGTCAAGGCAGCAAACTGTTTTGGCAAGCTTTCGTGAAAACGAGGCAGAGGGCCCGACGTGCACTGCGCCCTGCGGGTCTTGAGTTTGACACCTGTGGACTGGAGTGTAACAAGTGGCCATAGCCATTTTTATTACACAGAGCTGCTAAACGCCTTTTCTATGACGACTGAAGCTTTCCGTGAGATGAACAGAAAATTCGGTTTTAATCACTGTCTGTTCCACGCACATGCTAGCAGTCAATGTTCTGTCCCGTCCGCAAATACGTCAATCCGGAGACGATCTAACAAGTCAATGTGTGGCCCTTGTGCTTCTCGTTAGCGGGCTAATGAGCTGTCTCCACGGTCTGGTCTGCGTCTGCTAACGGTGCGAGTGCGGACCTTGTGTGGGAGGAAGCGCGGGGGTCAGCCGGGCGATGGCGTGCGGCACTTAACACAGGAAGGAGCTCGTTAAAGTGTCATTTTTAGCCAATATGCTCGTCTGCGTCAAGCAGGGGCGCTCAGCCGTACTTCTGCCATCACGGGAGCAGAATGACTCTCGTCCATCATTGTCAGAAATATGCTCATATTGCTTTCACAGGCGGTGACTGAAAAACCTTTCGAAAGTGCACCGATGGAGCGTTATGTCATGCCTAACTAGATGCAATTGTTCCCAGTAGAATATGGACTATATGTCTTGAATGGAAACAGGGTTTTAATAACAATAATCATCATCATCATCATCATCATAAACGATAATACGTTACACTTGTGTTGTACAGTGTTCCCTTGTATATGGTAGTTCACTTATTGCAGATTTAATGCACTGCAGATTTTTTTTGGTCGGGGGGGGGGAAGATTAATAAGAGTCTGGGGATGGGAGCTTCATACAGCTTTAAATATGTATAAATAATCAAATATAATAATATGTGGTAGCTAAAGATAGCACAAATTCTGTGCATCTTAGTACAGCAACAGGTGAACATTAAAGGAGACATCCAGCATTTTTAATGTACTTTAAAAATGATGATGATTTTTTAAAATTTTTTTTTTACAAATAAAACGGTGAGCAGTCCCTCGGCGGTGCCAACTTAGTGACTTTGTTTCTTTATTTAGCGACTGCTTGTGGTGTGATCGGAGACTTCTGGAGACTTTGATACTCCCTCCAGAGCAGGAGATGTGCAACTGTGTGTCCACACTGCAAATAATGGCGCTTACGTAAAGCCACCACTGGCTAATTTAACCATATCCCCAAACAGCAGTGACCTGATATGGCCACTGCTGCAAAGCCTTTTTTTTCTTTTTTAGCTTCAACATATTTTTCCAATTTTCCATTTATTTTCCTACCATTACAACCGCCCTTTTTTCTTAAGGATTGATAAACTGAAAGGCTTAAAGTCCTTCTTATAAGAAAAATAAACCAGCAAACCCCTGATTATTATTAATACGATCTGCAAGTTCTGTATGAATCTCACATAGGCAAATCAAACTTTTGTACTCTTTAGATGTTTCTTCTATGAGCCAATAATGTCAGCCAGCCATTTTTCTCTTGTCAACAAACAAATCAAGCAACACCATATAACCATACAGTACTTGGTCGAAACATTACATTTGAACAAAAATACAGCAATTTACAATTATTGGTATTTTTAGTACACACTATAGAGGGCAGGTTTACTCCAGAAAAATTGCATATTTCTGTTAATGTGTATGAAGAGGTGCTGCTGTATCAAAATTAGAAATGACCATGGTTACGATATGTTGGTTTTAGAAAGTCAATCCATTCCTCTTTTGGTGTGGCTTAACATTTATATTGAGTATGTAACCTTTATCAGATTTAATATTTTGGTGTCAGACCTTCCCCAAAAGTGTTCTGCTTCTCTTTCCTAGAAATTGTGTTCAAATGTACAAAACAATCAAATTAATTTTTGCCTGACCTTTTCATGCGTTATGTCATTGTAGTCATGGTCTTGGGGCCTCATTCCACCCCCACCCCTACCCCACCCTAATGGCCTGGGGGCGCTACTGAGTGCATTTGGGGCAATGTTGCCTTTTTGGACCCCTCTAGCAACTATAGTTAAAGAAAGCAAACAGCAACTTTTGCATTTGAACAACCCAATAATATATTGTTCATACGAGATGACCACAAATAAATGCACTTTGATTAGGAGAAAACAACAACAACAACAAAAAACATCTCAATAAGAAGTGAACAATACTCCAGTTAATTTTTAAAGTGCAGATAAATTTTTACTACATTCTCCTTCTTTGGAAAAAGTTTTGTTTGTTGAGTTTAGTACATTCTGGCCCTGTCCCCAAACGCCTTCCTTGTTTAGTTCTTTTAACTTTCCATGCACCTTTCGTCATGTCTCCTCACAGCTAAGATAAATATTTCATGAAGTGCCCAAGGCTTTCCCTGGCACACGCTGCGGAGAAGAAGCCATGATGGCAGAGGAAGCCCAAACAGTCGAGGAAGTGGATACAGAGGAACCTAGCAACTGACAGCACGTTTTTATTGAAATAGTCCACTTTGCCTCCTCTTGGCTTATAATACTGCATGTTCTTCGTTGACCTTTTCTCTTCTTCTGCCAACTGCTCTACTTTACTCATTGCATGTTTTCTTTATTGGCTTTAATGGGAAAAATGTTTTATCTGGAAACGTAAGTGTTTGTGTACATCAAAACAAAAATATTACATAACAGACTCCATTCCAAACAAAACGGTGGTAGGAAATTGCTTAGTACATTCTACAGGGATGTCCAAACCTTTTCCATTGAGGGCCACAAAAATAAAAATGGAAGGAAGATGGAGGGGCCCAACTTCACCTTGTGTTTATGAAACATGCTAAACACCAATTCAATGTAATATCCTCATGAGGGTTGCGGACGTGCTGGAGTCTATCCCAGCTGGCTTTGGGCGAGAGGCGGGGTTACACCCTGAAATGGTTGCCAGCAAATCGCAGGGCAACTTATGCGGAGAATTTAATCATAACTAAAGAAAAAAATAGTTTATAGGTCAGCTTGGTTTTATCAGTGACAAGCAAAAGGTTATTAATCTTCGTGTGACATCTTTGAACATTCAACTTTTAAGAAATGTTTAGTAAAAAAAAATTGGTGTGACATTCAAATTTCTTTACAATATTAAATGGAGATAATGTGACACATTTTCATTCTTTATGTGACAAGAGTGGTAGATGGTTGTTGCACTAAGACTCAGACAACAAAGGATCACCCTTGTGTTCTTTACTGTGAAGGTGAGCAGCACTTAATAAACCACACACACAAACCAAAGTTGAAGCAATTTACATTTATTCCATTGAAAAAGTTAAACTTTCATAGATTATAGATTCAGGGCCGACAATTTAAACAGTTTCAAGTATTTATTTGTTTATTTTTTTACATAATTTGGGTTTCCAGCTCATAAAACCTACAAAATCAGGAATTAAAAAAATGAGAATACTGTGAAGAAATCACCCTTTACTACTCAGTTTTTGTATAAAAAAATAAAAGAAAATTAGGGTCACATTAAATCAATCAAAATATGATACTTTCTAACGATATGTTCATCATTGTAGCACTTAGTTCTTAGCCTCCTTTTAAAAATATCAATGCTCTCTTCGGCCCTGACCTCCTCCGGTAGTAGTAGTCTAATTGGAATGATGCCTCGCCATGGGATTTAGAACTGACTCTGGGTATTACTAAAAGGCCAGTACCGGAGGACCTGAGGGTCCTCGAGGGTTGGTTTGATAAAAGAAGGTCTTCTTGATAAGAGAGGGCAACACCATTAAGTGTTTTATAAATTAATAAAAGAACCTTAAAATCGACCCTGAAACACACAGGGAGCCAATGCAGGGCCTCTAAAAGGGGAGTGATGTGCTCCCTCTTTCTGGTCCTCGTTAGCACACGGACTGCTGAATTCTGCAGTAGTTGCAAGTTATGAATCGTTTTTTTAGGGAGACCAGAAAGGAGTGCATTACAGTAATCAATGTGAGCGGGCGGACTCTGTCAATGTTTAAAATCCAGTGGTAAAATCCATTTGTTACTATGTTATTGACGTGGGATAAAAGTTAGGCCAGAGTCAACGATAACGCCCAATTTTTTAACTTTGTCTGATGGGTTAAAAGAAAGCTGTTGTAATTTTAACATTAGTTTCTCTCTCTAAGTTTCAGGACCAATAACTGAAACATCAATTTGTCCTGGTTGAGCTGAAGGAAGTTTTCAGCCATCCATGAGTTTATTTCTAAAATACAGTTAAAAAGAGTACCAAACGGGGTGTGGTCATCAGGAGAAATGTATATTTAAAGCTGAGTGTCATCAGCATACCAATGAAAAATAATTCTGTGTCTCCTGATGACTTCGCCAAGTGGCAACATGTATACAACGAAAATGTGTTGGACCTAAAATTGACCCTTGGGGAACACCGCAGTCCAACGTGTGACCTCCTGACATGATAATGTAGCGGACATGCACGCCGCAATTTTGAGGCGTCACAGAGACTCGTGACCACCTGAGAACTCCCACTCCTCCATGCTGTCTTGCTGTGAGACGGCAACTAGGACAATGCCTGGTGTACGTAAAGTGGACCTTAACCTAATTAGCAGCTTCCCTTCAAATCTTGATTCCTGTCTTCAAAAGACTTCTTCCCCGACCAAAGGATTGGAGAGACACTCCCTTCAAGCAGACTATGTGGTTAATATTCACCCATGCACGTGAGGCGCCACCCAATGGCGTTGAGAGGAACTGCATGCAGAACTTGTGGACATTCCTTTGTTTGTTAACAGAAGATAAAATGCCCGTTTTTATACCTTGCAAACTGTAGAAATATTCCAAATGTATGCCTTGGTGTCTGTGTTCCCATTCTCACTTTGACAGGTCCTCTACATGATTTTGAAAGCTGTTCATGATTTTAAATCAAACAGTACGAAATGTTGTATTGAACAATAAGCAACCCATCTTCCACGACCAAAGTTTAAACAATGATTCTATGCGTGAGAGTATAAAGTTGGGAGTGTTTGAGATGATTATTTTAAAACCTATTTACTCAAATTTGACTCAAAGATTCAGGCTAGTGGGCGTGGTCCTCTCCAAGTCGGCCCTCTTCCTATGCCCCGCCCCTGGGGTATTTAACTCTAAACTCACACCTTTCTCAGAGGAGAACAGAACTGGAGTAGGCTTCTTTTTACTTCTGTGCTGGTTGCTCGGCAGCTGAGTGGCCTCTTGCCACCCCTCCCCCTTCTTTTGTTCCCTTTTTGTCCTCGGGCACCTCCAGGTGCCACCACGTGCGCGAACACCCCCCGCAACTAAGCCGGCGGCGTTTTCAATCGAAGAACTCGACCATGCGGCTCCGATCTCTTTCCCTAGCCACGATCGGTCGGCGGGGCCTCAACGAGCAGCTGCTGGGATCCCTGACGGATCCTGCACGTCTCTCAGGGCCAGAGCTCGGCTCGCCACCAGGTCAACCGGCAGGGAAGTTATGAGCGCATCCCAAATGGGACAACAACTTTCCTTTTCTATTTCTTTTTTCTTTTTGTGCATCTGGGTTTCCTTCAACCAAACCTCCTTCGTTTCCACTTGAGATCCGGAGGTAGACCACCCTCAAAGACCAGCTGATCAGCGTTTGTGAGTCGACACTGCAATCCTTACGGTGATGTACAACATCAGTGCGTAATAATTGTGGGGAAATTACTAGCTTCATACAAAATCCCAACTTTGCCTTCTCCCGCTCAGACTCAACGCATCAAATGTTCATTTAGTTTAGCCCAGTGAAGACACACGATGTCCTGATTTCCATTTTCGTACGCCTTATTTACTTTCTTCCGTTTACCCTCATCCATCCATCCATTTTCTACCGCTTATCCGAGGTCGGGTCACGGGGGCAGTAGCTTAAGCAGGGACGCCCAGACTTCCCTCTCCCCAGCCACTTCATCCATCTCTTCTGGGGGGGATCCCGAGGCGTTCCCAGGCCAGCCGCAGGATGTAGTATTCTCCAGCGTGTCCTGGGTCGTCCCTGGGGTCTCCTCCCGGTGGGACGTGCCCGGAACACCTCACCAGGGTGGCGTCCGGGAGGCATCCGAATCAGATGCCCCAGCCACCTCATCTGGCTCCTCTCGATGTGGAGGAGCAGCGGCTCTACTCTGAAATCCTCCCGGATGACCGAGCTTCTCACCCTATCTCTAAGGGAGAGCCCGGACACCCTGCGGAGGAAACTCATTTCGGCCGCTTGTATCCGGGATCTTGTTCTTTCGGACCCACAGTTCGTGACCATAGGTGAGGGTAGGAACGTAGATCGACCAGTAAATCGAGAGCTTCGCCTTTTGGCTTAGCTCCTTCTTTACCACAATGGATCGATACAAAGTCAGCATCACTGCAGACGCTGCACCGATCCGCCTGTCGATCTCCCGTTCCATTCTTGCCTCACTCGTGAACAAGACCCCAAGATACTTGAACTCCTCCACTTGGGGCAGGATCTCATCCCCGACCTGGAGTGGGCACGCCACCCTTTTCCGACTGAGGACCATGGCAGATTTGGAGGTGCTGATTCTCATCCCAGCCGCTTCACACTCGGCTGCGAACTGCTCCAGTGAGAGTTGGAGCTCACAGCTTGATGAAGCCAACAGAACCACATCATCTGCAAAAAGCAGAGATGCAATACGGAGGCCACCAAACCCTCAAAATACGTTTGGGCCTGCCACGTCGGACCGGCATCTTCCCCCACCATCGGAGCCACCTCACCAGCAGGTGGTGATCAGTTGACAGCTCCGCCCCTCTCTTCACCTGAGTGTCCAAGACATGCAGCCGCAAGTCCGATGACACGACTACAAAGTCGATCATTGAACTGCGACCTAGGGTGTCCTGGTGCCAAGTGCACGTGTGGACACCCTTATGCTTGAACATGGTGTTCGTTATGGACAATCCGTGATGAGCACATAAGTCCAATAACAGAACACCGCTTGGGTTCTGATCGGGGGGACCTTCCAGGTCTCACTGTCATTGCCCACGTGAGCATTGAAGTCCCCCAGCAGAACGATGGAGTCCCCAGCGGGAGGGCTCTCCAGCACCCCCTCCAAGGACTCCAAAAAAGGGTGGGTACTCTGAACTGCTGTTTAGTGCATAGGCACAAATAACAGTCAGGACCCGTCCCACCACCCGAAGGCGGAGGGAGGTTACCTTCTCGTCCACCGGGGTGAACCCCAACGTACAGGCGCTGAGCCGGGGAGCAATAAGTATACCCACACCTGCACGGTGCCTCTCACCGTGGGCAACTCCAGAGTGGAAGAGAGTCCAACCCCTCTCGAGAGGACTGGTACCAGAGCCCAAGCTGTGCGTGGAGGCGAGTCCGACTATATCGAGTCGGAACTTCTCGACCTCACACACCAGCTCGGGCTCCTTACTTGCCAGAGAGGGGACTTTTCACGTCCCGAGAGCCAGCTTCTGTAGATCGGATCGCCAAGGTCCCCACCTTCGGCCACCGCCCAGCTCACACTGCACCCGACTCCTATGGCCCCTCCCACAGGTGGTGAGCCCATGGGAAGGGGGACACACGTTACCCTTTCGGGCTGTGCCCGGCCGGGCCCCATGAGTACAGGCCCGGCCACCAGGCGCTCGCCTTCGAGCCCCACCTCCAGGCCTGGCTCCAGAGGGGCCCCCGGTGACCCGCTTCCGGGCAAGGGAAAACGTCTTCCCGAATTTTTTAACATCATAGGGTGTTTTGGGGCTGTGCTTTGTCTGGTCCCTCACCTAGGACCTGTTTGCCATATTTTTCTTCATGAGGGGCCTGACAATGGCCATCTTAAAAGTATATGGAAAGACCTCTGCATTCAGTCAACCCAACATGCATTTAAAAAAAACTGTGCCCAAAACAATACAACCCAAACCAAATATGCATCCATTCTCTAACCCTCTGGCGTCAATCCCTGCTGACTTTGGGCAAGAGGCCAGCCAATCACAGGGCACTTTTAAACAAACAACCATTCACACCGACGGACTATTTAGAGTCTTCAATTAACCGACCATGCATGTTTTCGGAAAGTGTGTACCTGAAGAAAACCCGCAGAGGCACAGGGAGAAAATGCAAACTCCACAAAGGAAGGCCAGATTTGAATCCGGCACCACAGAACTGTGAGGCCACTGTGCCGCCCCCAAAGCAAACATTAAAACAAAATATTAACACACATAACATTAAACAATAAAGCAACTGAACCATTTAACTGAAGACATTAATTCATGACCTAACGTTTACATAAAAAATTGAAACAATTGAAATTAATTAAAGTAAAATTTGATATCTTGCAACATTCAACTTTTCCATCCATCCATTATCTGAGCCGCTTCTCCTCGCGGGCATGCTGGAGCCTATCCCAGCTGTCATCGGGCAGAAGGCGGGGTACACCCTGAACTGGTTGGAGACAATTTAGAGTCTCCAATTAATGCATGTTTTTGGGATGTGGGAGGAAACCGGAGTGCCCGGAGAAAACCCACGCAGGCACGGGGAGAACATGCAAACTCCACACAGGCGGGGACGGGGATTGAACCCGGCACCTCAGAACTGTGAGGCTGACGCTCTAACCAGTCGTCCACCGTGCCACATTCAACTTTTGTTCCATTTATTTATTTTTAATACAAAAAAACCCAATGAGTTACTTTTTAACATTTGACATTTAACATTTGAAGTTTTTCTCATAACCATTTAATGCTGTCTGTTTGATTTTATGATGGCCCCCGGGACAGACTTTGGACACCCATGACATAAGGCGTTTTGTCAGAAACAGAACGTCCAAGCATCTCATGCGGCCTCGTCCTGTCCTTCATGTAGGGCCTTGCTGTGACGGACAGCTGCCAGCAAGCGGCCCGCATAGTTTCACACCTCGACATTCCCTCCCTTGCAGATGGCGGCCCGGGGAAACCACAGGCTACAGTGCTGGCGCCAGCTCGCGCAGCTCGGGGCGGGGCAGCCGAGCCCAATCAATAGCTCTGCATTTCCTGTCCATTTGCTCAAGTCTCTTCATTAATAATTACTGCTTTGAGAAGCTTCAATGTTCTGGCTGGCTGGGCCAAGCGAAGAGGGCTGGGTGACCCTTGCCCGCCCCTGACTTGACTTGGATCACATCACAGACACAATACGGTGACACGGATCACTTTTTGTGCCATTTCCTTCTCTAGGGAGGGAATATCATGTCAAACTCAAGTTAAGAACCCAACAATTGTTACACTTATCAACTGATCAAAATATTTGATAGAACATGACTATTTGGGGAAGTTTGTCCATTTGTCAAATGTGCAGATGTGATCAAATGCAGCTGAAAGGATTACTTGCTTCTTATGGGAAACTTTTCCACTTAAAAATCACAATTGAAAACTATAAATAAAGAAGCTTGTTGACTTCTGATTTGTTCAAGGTTGTAGACTATTTTTTCCCCATAGGAAATAGAAATCAACCAATTCAGGGGTCAATTACATAATGTTTGACATTGCTATGTAAAAAAACAACACCAAGTCACACAGCATACACGTTAAATTGCAAACAATACGACCCAAAAAAGTCTCGTAAATTTGACACGACGGAAAAGAGCCTTGTTAACAATCCATACAATTAATGGATTTAAAATAAAAACAAAACAGTTAAGTATGGGAAACCAGGCTTGAAAATGGTCACGATTGAGACATTGTTTCAGCTTGCAGACGCTGTGGGAGCTAAGAGCTCAGAAAATCCCACCTCCCCGGAACTTTCAGCTGTCAATCAAATACAGGCCCTTACTTCTCATGTACATCCTTCTCTCATGGCTCCTTTCCCTCCTTTGAAAGTCAGCGGGACAACGTGCTTCTGTAGCCGCCAAAGAGTGCACCAAGTGGCCACAACCGCGTGATTTGCACCGTTCCCCATGGATGAATTTTTCTCCTCCTCCTCCACGCCCGCGTGCCAGGCAACAGGCTGACATCTGGCCGTAACACTGTTGTTGCCGCTGGACCGCTAGCGGCTTCTCTAACCGCTGTCGGGCTGGCAATGGGCTCGGTTCGCTCGCGGCCTCGCAATACAACCGGGGTGGTGCCAGACAGCAAGTGCACAAATAACACATTACACTTCAGGGAAGATGTAACTTGTTTCAAGTTGTGGGCATAGTCTCATGGCCAATTGCACACTATACTTTCTTTTTTTTTTTTTATCCTGTTCGGCTGTTAGGTCAAGCAGAATGGAGAAGCTCTGTCCCTTTTGCCTGAACAGTTTTACTGTGCCACAGTGGAGTTTTTATACTGTGGTTCTTTGTATTCTGATGGCGATTTATTGAAAATTTCAGCCGGACAGAAGGTGGTTTAAAGGGGAGTGACAGGAAAAAAAAGAGACAGTGACATCAGTATGAAAGATAAATAAATTGTCTATATGTACATAATGTATATAATGATATGTAAATGTATATAATTGCCCGCTACACTGGTAGAACTTAAGTTATTTATGAACAAGTGCAATTCCACCAAATGGCCACTGCCGGGAATAAGGGCGCCTGATTTTTATATAGTGGACGTCACGTGGCTAGTGCTCAGCCCCGCCCACAAAATCAGGACCATTTAGAAGGGGAGTTTTAAGCCATTAATTCATCTTCCGTACCGCTTATCCTCACTAGGGTTGCAGGCATGCTGGAGCCTATTCCAGCTGACTCTGGGCGAGAGGTGGGGTACACCCTGATCTGGTCGCCAGCCAATCGCAGGACACATACAGACAAGCAATCATTCGCAATCACATTCACACCTATGGGAAATTTAAGACATAGCTCAACAATTCAGTACTATATTATTCTCAGTCTTTGCACGTTTTCAGCACTTATCCTCTAACAATGTATTTAGAGACAAAACACGAAAATTAGTTTGGTTGTACTTTTAAAACACAGGAGGACCGGTGCGGCTGGCCAGCTGTCACATGACGGTATTTCCAGCCAGGAAAAAAAAAAACTACCTCTCGCTCGGTGTGCTTGCTGCTGGGGCAGTCGGGTAACGTTTGCACGACTTGGCCAAATGGGGGAACCTGTCCTCGTTCTGGGTGCACCAGAGCAGCTGGTTCTGCATTGTGGGGGGCTCCCTTACCTGGTTCTGCCACACTTTACTAAAGCTGCACATTCAAAAATAGAAGACAATTAAAACAATTGAGATGACTGACTCAGCACACGCATAAAAAAAAAAAAAAACCCTCACTCTGCCTCCTCATCATGCCAAAAACACATGATTAGCGACTAGTCAACATCACGCTTTAAAAGTCATTGTGGGGTAGTAAAGTCGACAAATTGACTAGTCTGGACAACCCCAGCTCACACACCATTAAAATGAAACATTTGCATCTGTCCCACACGTTGAAGAAGTTAACCATGGTAAAACATTTTGCCTTATGCTTCCTTGGGTCCTTATTAACTTTGTCAACAACCGATGCTGTAGTCTTACTGCTTTAACTAAGAGTTCTCTTACATCAGTTTCTGGTGTATATTCATATTTTCTCACTTATTTCTCTCCCCTTTTTGAGGCTAGTTCTTCTTTTGGAATATGCATCACAAAAAAAAAAAAAAACACCCAAAAGGCAAACAAAGCAAAACCTATACTGATGTCTCTTAAACTCCTTTAATCTTTGAAGGTCTTAATTCCTTTCTGGCGAAATTTCAACTTCCATTCCTAGCCTTTGCAGATAAACATGGAAAAAAAAATGAAGACTATGCATCAATGCTAATTTAAAGCATGAACCTAAATTTTTTGTATTTTTCCAAGAAGTAAAATCTATGCTGTTGCAGCACATTCACAATTTAGCTCAACTGTTCAAAGAGTCCACGAGAGAGCACCTGATTTAATGAATTTGTTTTCATAAGTCAAGTCATCATTTTGCTGGCCTCTGCACAAAAGGACCAATGGCGCTTCACTTTTAAAATCACAAATGTGTGCGTGTGTGTGTTTGTGTGCATTTAAGTGAATCCTGGTCAAAATTTGGTGATGGGGGCGGCGATGTTTTCCAAGGCAGATCGAGCCTCGGAGGAGGGGAAAGCCTGGATGGCCTCCAGAGCCCTGTTGCCATGGTAACAGCATAAGTTGACTGCCGAACTCACGCCTTTCTCTGACTTAACTGCTGCCAAAAGCTGTTGAGAGACCAAAACACACATTATTTGTTCTTGTCATGTTTGTGTTTCCGCTTTTGCTGCTACCAATCATTGGACACCCAACAGAGAGAAGCTCAAGAGATTGAATACACAAACATATTTTCATACGAATTGTGACGAACATATTTGCAATGCCTCTACATAATTGTTGTGCAGGTACACACTTGTCAGCACAATAACTTTCGTGTGTTTTAGTTATGATGATGATCGTGTGTGCCGTTGTTGTGATTCCCTTCTAAATCCAAAGCGATTGTTTTTGAGTCTGACGACAATATTTGTTTGTGATGAGCTTCCAGCACAATTTGGTTTTGTGACTTTCATTTCAATGAGGCAACATGAATGTTTGAAACAAAAAGGCAAAAAGAAATTAAGGAATGTTGAAAAAATAATTTGAATCAGCCCTAACCAAGCACGTTCCTACACGGAGTGATTGGACGTTCATCTATGCCTGCTGTTGATGTTTTTGCTGTGGGCGTTTTACTTCATGAATTGTAGAGGAGGTAAGCACCATGGCCCACTCTTCTTTTTCAAAAGAGATCAGCCTCACCCTCGTGCATTATCAATTTAGAAGAGACTCTTTCTTTACGCTCACATCACAGCATATTGCTTGCAAAACCCCCGTCTGCAATGTTGTGGACTAAAATTCCCGCTTGCTGCAAAATTTCACGGTTCTTCATACATTGTATGTTCTTACATTCGATTGCATTATTACTGGTGGATATACCATTTCATCAACAAGCCACTAAATTAAACTTGAATAATGTACAGTTCAAACCAGAAGTTTACATACACTACATAATAAGCTTCCCCCCCCCTCACTGTCTGACATGAAATCAGACTCTTTCTGTTTTAGGTCAATTAGGATTACCAACATTATTTCTATTTGCTAAATGCCCAAATAATGAGACAAATTTTCATTTCTTTCTTTAAAGTCAGAAGTTAATAGATGTTTTATTAGTATTTGGTACCAGTGCCTTTAAGGCATATGACATGGGTCAAAAGTTTTTGCATAGACTTTACACCGATCTGATCGGCCGATACCGATCGGATCAGATAATTAGCATTTGATGCTGATCGGCTTTAATGTCATAATTCGCCAATCCGATCGATGACGTCATTGATCGGCTCCGCGCGTCGCCATCGTGCACGATATATTTGAATCCAAAAGTTAGTTTATTTTTAGCCTTGTCGCATGTCTTTTGACGTAGTACTATAAATATCTGACCGCCAATAAAGTTATTTTTAAAAAAATAAATAAAAAAAAATGTCGGCGGTGTGAGACAGACAACACGTAATGCCCGGATCAAACTACAAGACAAATTTGGACTTTCACGATTGCACTATGTCAGACTACTCCAATAAAATCTTGTATTCCGATACCACCCCACCCCATCTTTTATGAACACTGGGCTTTATCTTGTCAACTCAAACGCGACCGGATAAACTCGTTACCATGGCGATGACAACAACAATGGCTTACGCCGTGGGTATTATAAGCACGACCTAAAGTTTCGGTGTGTGTGAAGTAATTGAATTACAATAAAGTAATTTAATTACAGTAAGTTAGCACCCCTTATTTCCATCATGTTGTAATGTTGATTTGACCTGACTGCTCAGAATACATGACCTGACGATAGAATACTTTTGAAGATAGTCAGTATACAGTACACAAGTATATACAGTAAATGAACAAGTCGTTTAATCGACACATTGCTCCATCTTGTGATCAAATTGGTGGTCGGTTATCGTTTTTTTTTTTTTTTTTTTTTTTTTTAAACTCGCTGATCAGCCCCAAGAATCCAGATCAAACCCCACCCCTCGCCCAGAGTCTGCTGGGATAGGCTTCAGGCCGCCCGTGACCCTAGTGAGGATAAGTGGTATGGAAATGGATGGATAATACATCTGTGTGATCCTTGTTGCTGTTGTTGCCATGGTAACGTTTGCAGCACAACGTCTGAAATATTTCGCTGAATGATCTGCTCTTTGTTTTGTTCGTGAGGCAGTCTGTATTAGATTAACTGGAGGATTAACACAGGAACAACAGATGCCGCATGTCAGGTTACTCCATCCTGTATTTTTGCAACTTTTATAAGAGTGCAAAGCTGCTGAACTCAAATGCAAGCGCGCATTTCCAGACCTATGTTTTTTCCTCCCCTCGTCATTCTGTCCAATGGGAGCAACTATCGTCATACGCGTGGCTTCGTTTACAAATTATAATTCGCTTGCAAAATGTACAATGTGAATGCGAACCGCACCAAACAAAAAAAAATAAAGTCCACTTTTGGTAAGGGTTGGGCATCGTTTGAATTTGAGTGACTCCACTCCCGATTCCGGTTCCAAACGATTCTCGATTCTGATTTTTTTAGGGGGGTGGGTCAAAAAAAAGTTTGCACGGCATCTTAAAAACTCCACTGTGACAACGTGACTGTTCTGGCATAAAAGGGATACAGATCCTCCATTCAGCTTGACCAAACAACCAACAACCAAAGTTTGCATGATTTAAATAAAGGGTGTCCAAATTATGAACATCCATTTTCTTCTTCTATCAATATCAAACCTGTGAACTAAAAGGCAATGTGTAGTAATATTCATGAATTAATGTTTCAGCGAAAGGTTAAATATAGCATTGGTAAAATAGTTATTTGGGACTGTTTTATCACACCAAATGGTTAATATGTGCAAGTTATAACTTGACTTCCTGTTTTAAGCTTGTGGCCTTTTATTGTTAAGGGTACGCACCAGAACTCAGCATTTTGGCACGAAAAGTAACTTAATACGACACAGGTGAATTGTGAAAATGAAATAGAGACGGCAAGAAAAAAAAGCAATGAATGGAACCAAATGCGATAAAACGTTGATTCCTTTGCCTACCCACCGATGACGCACAAGGTTAGTGTTCATGTCAATTTTGTCACAATTCATTGTGATGTAAAGTTGCTAGTTTGACCTTTGGTGACGTTTTAGCTCAATGTTAAGCTTTTTTTTCTGTCATCGGCTCTTATGTTGGTTTAAAGAGTTAAATAAACACTAAAAATCATAAAATGCAAAAGTGCAACCAACCGTTTAACTTGTTAGCCGCCTCAATGTTGGCATAGACCTATTTTATTGTTTCACTCACCCAATTTTACCTGACTGCGTTCTATGCGGTGAAGGCTGAGGCTTTGAGTGGGAGGGAGCACGCCAGACTTCTACACATCGTGAAAGCCTCCTTTGCACAATCTAATCTTATTCGAAGTGTTGCACTGAGGCGACTGGTCATTAATTTTAACAAAGTTAAGACACACTTTTGTCCGCCGCCACTGCTGGGCGCTAGCGCGTCTTCGTGCGCTTTCTTCTTCATTGGTTTTCACCAATTTCTTCTTCGGGTGTCGGCGGACTGCAGGCATCGAAACTGGGAATGGAAATTCTTAAATTTGAACAATTCCGGGAGAACTGGAAAGTTAGTCCCGGTTCCAATCGGTTCTCGATTCTGAATACACCCTAACGAACTCAAATGTTGTTGTAAACCTATATCATAAGCTTCCAAATAAATGACATCATCATCTGGGGTTTCCCAAATTGTTTAAAGGCATAGTAAGCTTACTGCATGTAAACCTTTGACTTTGACGAAGGTAATGAAAAATTGTCTTAAAAGAAAAAAAATACCCTTCCCTTATTATTCTGGCTTTCAGCAAATAGAAATAATTTTGGTAATTGTAATTGAGCTAAATCTGATTAGTGAATTAGTCTGATTTCATGTCAGACAGTGAGAGAAACAAACAGTAAGTGTCTTTTTATATAGTTTATATATATATGTGTTAACTTCTAGTTTCAACTGTAGCTGTGAGGCGCATGGCACCGCCAAACACAAATACTCCCCACTCACATCTCAAAAGTTAGTCGTACATTCTTATAAAATTATTGTCAGAAGCGAATGTTTGTAATACTGGGGTAGTTATTATGTTAATAGGAAAGTGCGGAATAGCTTTGTTCACAGAAAGATTTACTTTCGCACTGGGTGGGAAGATGCTCCAGAGATTCAACTATTTGCATAGAAACATTAAAAAGTACATTTTACATGATATATCCCCTTTAAAGGTCAGAGGACAAACATTAAAAAAAACTCTAGAATCCCTTTACAAACCACATCTGCCATTTTGTAGTGATTATATAGCAGATATACAGCAGTTAAATCGATAAATATGATGCAGAATACGCCTTCTGGTTTTTGCATTCAGCCCCTTCCGGTCTTCGTCTCTTTTCGGCGCTGTGACGTCGCACGAGCCAAACAGCTTGTTCATTCGGGATTGTGTGTTATTGTTCCATGCTGTTCTTGTATATTTGTTGTCGTATGATTGAGCGATTTCACAATGGTTTATTGTGTGGCATTTGGTTGTACAACCCCAATTCCAATCAAGTTGCGACATTGTGTTAAATATAAATAAAAACAGATTACAATGATTTGCAAATCATGTTCAACCTATATTTAATTGAATACAGTACAAAGACAAGATATTTAATGTTCAAACTGATAAACCTTATTGTTTTTAGTAAATAATCATTAACTTAGAATTACTAAGAATTACTTACGTCAAAATCCTCCTCCTCCTCATATTCCAACACATTGCTCGCCATTGCGTATACTGTGTAGCGCGCTGTGTTTGGCAATTGCAACGCCACTTCTGGTAGCCCTTGCGGTGGATAGACTAACCACACCCCCGGTGTCTTGCGCTTCGGGTATGTTCAGAGAGGGCTCAATATGCGTCATAAAAACCTCATTTTGAGCTACACTGTGGTTGAAAACTTGCTGGCAGTTACGTGCATGTATTACATAACATATAAACAATGCAAATATGAATTTTAACGGACCCCATAACATCCTTGTCATCTGACCTTTAAAGAAGGGCCTGACTCTTAAAACATAGTATCCTCATTGCATGCTGAGGGTACACACTTGACAAGATGCTTAAGGGACCTCACCTGGACTGTAATGAAGATAAGCAGTATAGAAAATGGTTGGATGTCTCAAGAGTTAACAATAATAAGCAAGGAATACAACTCCCCAAGTTTGTTTGAGGGAGTTGTCGATAGGCCCATAGGTAAAATTTAGTGAAATAATGTCCCAGTACAATATAAATTCATGAGAGAAATAATCATCTTGAGGTCCAAGGTCGTCCTCTTCTTCTCAGGCTCGCTAGCCCTTGCCCCCCTAAAGTCTTCCTCATGTCATATTACTTTCTCCTTCCATGCAAACTTCTCACGATGTGCCCTTTCCAGCTGAAGGAGATTTTCCCACAATGCTTGTCTTTGAGCTTCACTGTCTCCTCCACAAATAGGCCTTGGTAACTAATCTATCCTGCTCTGGTTTCAGACAGGACTAAATAACCCCTCCAAAACCCCCTCCTTTCAAGTATCCCACTCTCCTTCCACTCCACGACTCCCCTTCTTTCACACCTTGACTTTGGAAGCTAATTTTGATTTAAGTTGGAGGAAAATTAATCATGACGAAACAATGGCCAACAAACAAAGCAACAGTGCTTACCTTGGCGTAATCGAGTTGGTTTCTCATTGTTTTTGCCTGGTGAAGAAAATGTTTTATTTACAACTTGTTCATAACAGAAAAGAAGGTAGTATCACTGGGGGAAAAGAACCCCAAATATTAGAACTTTATTAGGTTGCTGCACTTGTGCCACAACCATACTTTACCTGCTGCAGTTGCTGCTGCCATCGCTCAGGGCCAATGATGTGACGGTGAAAAATCACAGGAGCGGCGCTAAAACTGAAAGGCACCTGCTCTCCTACGTTGCTCTTCACAAATGGCTGCAGGTCAGAGTTTAGCTGCGGGAAGGAAAGCACACCAATTTAACAAACCCAATAAAGGAAATGCGAGTCATACCTGGTTACACTCCAGGTGACCCCGCTCAAGACGAGCATGATGAATGGCCCTGTAACTAACACAGCTTGCGCGATGCAAATGGCTCTTTAATGGACCCATTTCAACATGAGTGCATGCTGGGATCCCCCGTATCCACACAGACCAGCAGACAGACAGCCACAGCAGGAGAGTGTCTAATATAAAAGTGCCTTACTGTAAGTGTGACCAGTACAAATTACAGTGGACTATGGGTGAACAACTGGAAAAAACAGTTGAAAAAAATCTAAATAAAAATTCAGATTCTGACAGGTTGAGACAGCAGGCATCTCCCTCGCTCCCGCAAATGTCAGGTCATACGTTTTTACAGGTGGGTGCCATGATTGGGTATAAAAGGAGCTTTCCTGAATTGCTCAGTCATTCACAAATAAAGATGGGGTGAGGTTTACCTCTTTGTGAACAAGTGCGTGAGAAAATAGTCAAACAGTTTAAGGACAATGTTCCTCAACGTACAACGGTCCATAATATCATCAAAAGATTCAGAGAATCTGGAGAAATCACTGCATGTAAGCGGCAAGGCCGAAAACCAACATTGAATACCTGTGACCTTCGATCCCTCAGGCGGCACTGCATCAAAAACCGACATCAATGTGTAAAGGATATCACCACATGGGCTCAGGAACACTTCAGAAAACCAATGTCAGTAGATACAGTTTGGCGCTACATCCGTAAGTGCAACTTGAAACTCTACTATCCAAAGCAAAAGCCATTTATCAACAACACCCAGAAACGCCGCCGGCTTCTCTGGGCCCGAGCTCATCTAAGATGGACTGATGCAAAGTGGAAAAGTGTTCTGTGGTCCGACGAGTACACGTTTCAAATTGTTAAGGAAATTGTGGACATCGTGTCCTCCGGGCCAAAGAGGAAAAGAACCATCCGGACTGTTATGGACGCAAAGTTCAAAAGCCAGCATCTGTGATGGTATCGGGCTGTGTTAGTGCCAATGGCATGGGTAACCTACACATCTGTGAAAGCACCATTAATAATGAAAGGTACATACAGGTTTTGGAGAAACATATGCTGCCATCCAAGCAACGTCTTTTTCATGAACACCCCTGCTTATTTCAGCAAGACATTGCCAAAACCACATTCTACACGTTACAACAGCGTGCCTTCGTAGTAAGAGAGTGCGGGTACCAGACTGGCCTGGCAGCCGTGGCCCAATGGTTAAGATCATCGCCTGCCATCGTGGGGAACCTAGGTTCAAGACCCCGACTGGACCATCCGCCAACATCCCCCGGACTCACGGCTGTGGTGTCCTTGAGCAAGACACTGATACCCCAAAATGCTCCCCGGGCGCTTCAGCTGCCCCCTGCTCCAGTGTGTTCCACTAACTAACTATGTGTATGTGTTCACTGTGAAAGGTAAAATGCAGAGATTGAAAATGTGTGGCGCATTAACGAAGCGTAAAATACGACAACGCAGACCCTGGACTGTTGAACTGCTGAAGGTGTACATCAGGCAAGAATGGGAAAGAATTTCACCTACAAAGCTTCAACAATTCGTGTCCTCAGTTCCCAAACGTTTATTGAATGTTGTTAAAAGAAAAGGTGATGTAACACAGTGGTAAACATGACCCTGTCCCAGCTTTTGTGGAACGTGTTGCAGCCATAAAATGCTAAGTTAATGATTATTTGCTAAAAACAAAAAAGTTTATCAGTTTGAACATTAAATATAGGCTTTGTAGTGTATTCAATTAAATGTAGGTTGAACATGATTTGCAAATCATTTTATTCTGTTTTTATTCATGTTTAACACAATGTCCCAACTTCATTGGAATTGGGGTTGTAAAATAAATCAACCAGTGTTAAAACAATAAAATACATCCTTTAATGACAAATGGGAGTATTGAAGGTCCCCTTCCATAACTGTATCCTATTTAATGTTGATTAGCTTTGATGTTCTTTTATCTGGTTTCTTTGATAATTTTGGATGGAAATACCCAAAATGTCCTTTTTCAAGCTATTTGAGTTGGTCTTTTCCACCTGGCATTTGAGACGGCATTAATATCCATCCATCCGTCCATTTTCTACACCGCTTATCCTCACTATGGTCGCGGGTATGCTGGAGCCTATCCCAGCCATGTGACATGTAAATGAGCTTTACTCTGACTGGATGACTCATCTTCCCTAATTTAAATATGGAAAACAGCTTGGCTCTGATTGGTCCTCATCATAGCGAGGTCGTGTCCCTTCGATGCCAAGTTCAGACTCGCATCCTTCTCAAGAGTTTGGTCGCAGGAGTTATTTATACACACGCGCATTCACTTTATTTGCGCCACATTGGTATGCTTCTCCCCCCCAGTCCTCTTCAGTGGGTCGTTGGCGAGCGTCTGGCAAGAGAGTCCGCGAGCGTGGCAACGACCCACTGAAGAGGACCGAGGTGGGAGAAGCATATCAATGCGGTGCAAATGAAGCAAATGCATGTTCAGTGTGTATAAATGATTGTGAAGCACAATTCACCAAGCGTTAGATTGTTGGCCTACAAATAGGGAATGTGAGCTGAGAGGGGACGTGGGTGACAATAAAAATAGGAGGGGACATTTTGAGCTCGTTATTCGCTACCATTCATGTGAATTGAACTTGCCGCAACGATCATCGCTGACGATAATGATTGCAAGCTTCGCTATTTCATCCACCACAATTACATTAAAAATGAGAAATATACTGTAGTAAAAGGAGGTATGGGATCTTAATGTTCCACATTTCACGAACAAGTTGTTTTTATGTATTTTTTTGTCTTAGAAAATGAAACTGGCAGTCACCCATTAATATCAATAATATCAATCCATTTTGGAGCAATTGGCAAATAACTCATTGCATTTGGAACGGCCCTTTTCAATCGCCCAAACTGCCAAGCCACCCATGTCTTGGTTTGATGTCAGAGGCAGAAAAGGAGACCAAATTCTCTGTATAGACGGTGTGAAAAAAAAGGAATGTACAATACTATAAAGTGGCAGTAATTAGTCATATTTTAAATATTGTCGCTGTCAGGTGGAACCTCCAAAATGACAACTTTTGAGAGAAAAAAGAAAAAAGAAACAAACATTGACTGGAGACACTGCATAGCCGGCGTGGACAAAGGAATTTACTATACTATAAAGTGGAAGTATAAACTCAGATTTTTTTATCTTGTCGCTGTTGGGTGGAATCCCCTTACCTCCAAAATGAATTTTTTTTTAGGAAATAAAGAAAAAGACACTCTTATATGAAAAACTGTTATCTCACACGAACAACAGCTAGCACCCGAAAATTATTTTCAATCGCTAATATGCTGAAAATTCACCAATTTCTTTCTTTATTATAAACATGGCAGGCGAGTGCCACATCTTTACAAGTCTCATGCACCTAAGCAATCATATACTGTTGCTTTGCATTCTGACATGAAAACAAAAGCTATAGCACCGCAAAATTATGTTCAATCACTAATTTAATGTGCTGAAAAATCGCTAATTTATTAAGCTGTCACTGATTAAAATGGTAAACACGGCACGACGGCCGTGAGACTCCTCGTCATAACCAAGCAATCATATATCATTGTACTCTCACATGAACACATCTATAGCACCCCAAAATTATGTTCAGTCACTAATTCATCATGCGGTCATTGATTAAAATGGTAGGATACGGCGTCATGACCATCCATGCACATCAAAGTCCAGCCTTGCATGTCAGAGTGCCCAAGTCGTGCACATAAAAGTTGCCAAATCGAACGTCTGTCGAAAGTCATCATCAAAAAAACTTTTTCCAAGCCTGATAAAATAGTCCGAAGATGGCGGCGTAATGGTAGGTTTTCGCCATGATGACAGTGCACGGTGACACAAGCCACCCATCATACAAAAAACTTCATAAACACTAACGCCTGTCTTCCAAAAATGTTGTTCAAAGGTGAGCGATGCAATCAACCCAAGAAACAGCTCACAAAAACTCATAATATAGGCAGAAATGAATCACTTACCAAAAGTGGCTGATTTCTACAAGGAACATGACAGCGATCGAGTCCAACAAAACAAGCCTACACTTTATTTGACCTCACTATTGTCACTCGTTATGGTCTAAAAAAAATTGGACTTTGAATATAGGCCACAATTACGCCTCAGGCATGCTTTAGAGCCAACAGAGAACGTTAATTAGTATGGGGAAATCAGACCTGCTTCTGGTGTTTACGTCACAGCTCAAGCTGGGTCTCGACCGAAATGTGGGCAGGCCAAGATCTTTTAAAAACCATCGGAAAAATAAGTCTAAAATAAATACTGAGTCTGTTTTGGAGGGAATTCTTTCTGCAGACAATGTTTTTAACTCCAGCACTACGGAATGAGTGCCAAAGTTGACTGTATTAAAGGGATCCTTTAAGTATTGTTGTAAAACACAACATATCTGCATATACTATTTATTTGTATGTATGGCTGAAACTCGCTCGCTTAAAACCCGAAAATGCCGTGTTGTCGTTCAACTGAGTTGAGTGGGCGAGTAAGCGCCAGGAAGTGGTCAGGTATAATATACGAATACAATTGACAAAACTACATCACACCGTCGGCGATTTCAAATCTTGTCATTGCAAGTGGTTTTGGTATTCAAAGGCTATTGCTTTCAATCGACAAACCGCATACATGTCAACCTTAAACCATGTCACAGACTCATTTTGACCTATGTTATGCATAAAATTAGAAGAAATTTTTTTTATTGTGATGGAAGGGCACCTTTAAAGTTAAACAATGATCCTAGAAGAGTTAAAAAAATCGCCAGTATTAAAATGAATATTAAAAAATATTAAAAACACTACCTTGCATACGAGTTTCAATGCATATACAGCATTAGTTAACAGGTTGCTGGCTCGCCAGCAACTATAGTACATGACAACTAACTACAGAATGCCTAAAAGCTACTGTACATCATAGGTATCATGAGTGGACTAATTCTATTTCCATTATTTATGTGGAAAACAAATTTGAAATTCAAACAAACAGTATTCAAGTCTGAAGTCATCATCATAAAGCTTCTGCACTTATGACTGCATTCACATTTCACTCACTTACTAAAAATCTTAACTTACCTTGTGGCCTAAGGATAGGTGCTTGCCGTATTTGTAGGCCAGTCTTTGGGACTTTTTATCGTGTTGTGCCAGCTCCATGGCGGCTTGGCAACTCTTGGCCAGCAGCGCCCCGTGAGACAGGAATGTCTGCTCCTCCCATGCTGCAGTGCTGACTTCAGTGGTGATATTATTCTCCTGCAAACGCAGACAAGACGCCATGAACAGCGAGTTCTCCCTGTCCACAGGTTCAGAGTTCTTTCAGTCCAGAGCTGAGATGATTTCAAGTCCAACATTGTCCGGCACCACAGGCAAAAACGCTGGTCTGACATACAGTAGATATAAAAAGATAAACCAGTTAAAATCTTTTTAACTTTTTAATGTGACCTACAGTATAACCTATACAACTCACTTGAGAAACAAATATTTTCCATTCCAACTTTGTTTATTTGAATACATGTGTGAATATGAAATGTAAATACAATTGTGTCAAAACATTTACAGTGTACAAAGTTCACATTTTCCTTTTAGGATAAAAGTGTGGGGAAAAAAATAATTCAAGGCTATGCAATTAATTAATCTTGATTATTGAGATTGCATCTTAATCATATAACAATATTTGTCTAAAAAATGGATTTAAATGGATTTCAGTGGACGACAATCAAATAATTGACCCAGACGGGGATATTGTTAAGGCTGGAAAAATGCATTTTTATTATGTTTCAAAACAAAACAGTAGAAAAACTAATCAAAAACTAACTCTCTAAAACTAACCGAAATTAAACAGATCTAAAGTTAAAGTGTCATTTTAGGACAGTTTATTTTTATTTATTTATTTATTTATTTTTAGAACAGTATTTCCTTTAAATGGTTTCTGCGCGGCAGTTGAAAAGCTGGACCACATGCCGGAGGCTTGAAGTGCTTCGGTGGTATAAAAACCTTTGCACAATTTGCACAAACCCACGCTTATCAAAGCTTCCATCAGGTACTTTAAAAAAAAAAAAATAATGTTTTTATTGGCAATAGCATCTCCTGTGACCAGCCCTCTGCGGATCACCCCTCAGATGTTGGGTCAGATTCAGGTCTGGACTTTGGCCAGGCACATTTCAAGACCTTAATTTCTTCCAGTGAAACCATTATTTTTGTTGATTTGGGTGTGTGCTTTGGGTCATCGTCATGCTGAAAGATGAAGTTCCTATTCAGCTTTAGCTTTCTAACAGAAGCCTGAAGGTTTTGTGCTAACACTTACTGGTATTGGAACTGCTCATGGTTTCCTTCCATCTTAACTAAGCCACAGTTCCGGCTGAAGAAAAACAGCCTCGAAACATGATGTCGCCACCACCAGGCTTCACTGTAGGTGTGGTGATTTTATGTGTCTAGTAGTGTTGTTTGCCCCAAACCTCTTGGAATTATGGCCAATAAGTTCAACCTTGATTTCATAGACCATAACACATTTCCCCACGTGTTTGGAAGAAAAGTGTTTTTGCATAATGTAGCCAGGATGAGATGTTTTTCTCTCTTTTCTTTCTTTCTAGCTCAGGAAATAAGAGCATTTTCACAGCATTATTGATCCTCCACCATGCTTGACTGTTGGTAGGGTGTTCTTTTCCTTAAAGGCTTCATTGTGCCATCTGTAAACATTCTGTTAGTGTGCATTGCCACAAAGGTCTATTTTTGTTTCATCTATCCATAAAATGTTATCATTCGCTCTTTTGCCTGAGGACGGCTAAGTAGGCGTCTCGATCTCGCTACAGGCCAAAGCAGCGAGCCAGCCGAGGAGGCGCGGCTTCTGTTTACGCCTGCTACTTGCAAACGGAACTGGAGCAGGAAAAGGACGTCTCCAATTGGCGTTTGTCAATCACATCTCGTCATGTTAGCTCAAGGAAATCCGTACATAGCTGATAACCAAGATTGGCTTTATTAGGAATCCCATGCACTTTTCTGGCAGGACACGCCCTTCTCTAATATTACTGGCAGAGGTGGGTAGAGTAGCCAAATATTGTACTCAAGTAAGAGTACTGTTACTTGACAATAATGTGACTCAAGTAAAAGTAAAAAGTAGCCCTTTCTTGAGTAAGAGTAAAAAGTACACAGTGAAAAAAACTACTCATGTAAATGTAAATAAGTAAATGGTGAGTAACTGCAGTTTTTTTTTAAATGAGCATGAACATCAATAAAATAAAAATAACTAAATAAAATGTGAATGTGCAAATTCTGATATTGTTGTGTGTGTGCACGTGCTAGTGTGTGCATGCATGTGAGATTAGCATGTACCCAAAGAGATACATGTTTTATAGTTATAGTGATAAAACAGGGCTAACGTGGGCTAATATGCACAGCCAAAACAACAACAAATCATCTACAATTTAAGGTATTTTCTCAAGTTAGAAGTAGGCTGAAATATCCATGTTTGGGCAGACAGTGCCAGACAAATACTACAATACATGAAAGCTTTTGTTTTTCTTAGTCTAAATGTAAAAACGAGTCGCGCGCCTTTGCCTACAATGGTAACGACGACCTTCCCAACATGGTCGCCATGTTAGCACGTCGATTAACCGGGCGAGCATATGCTGTCATAATACCGGAAGCCCAATAGAAGATGTTGTGGTAGGTCATGTGACTTCTTTGTGTTATTTGTTTGGTAAACGAGACTTAAATGTCACTAGCGCTTAAATTGGATTGGAGCAAACAGTGCCTAATGCGGAAGTAAAGTCGTAGTGTAAACAGATTGAAATACACGAAATTGTTTATAAATACGCAATAATTGATAAAGTAGTTTGCGGCATTTAGATCAGTAATGGAATGAAAGTACCGTTTCTTCTTAAAATAAAGACTCAAGTAAAAGTAAAACGTATGCTGTATTTAAACTACTTTGACAAGTACAATTTATCCAAAATGCCACTTGAGTAAATGCAACGGAGTAAATGTAGCGCATTACTACCCACCTCTGATTACTGGCTCAAGGACACACACTGCTGATTTGCGTGTGTAGGTTTGTGTACGTGGGTACAAACATTCACTTGCCACGTGGCGAGTAGCGCTCTGAAATTCACTCGCCAAATGGATAATTTACGTAGTTATTTTTCCCAAAATGAGTAGCTACCTCTGTGCTTTTCTCCACTTTGAGTAATATCAGCGTGGACATGAGCTGATGTTGGCCATGCTAGTTAGCCATGTTATCTGCATTGGTAGCAAGTCTAAAGAATTTACAATTCCAATGAAGTTAGGACGTTGTGTTAAACATAAATAAAAACAGAATACAATTATTTGCAAATCATGTTCAAGCTATAATTAATAGAATACACTACAAAGACAAGATATGTAATGTTCAAACTGATAAACTTTAGTGGTTTTAGCAAATAATCATTAACTTAGAATTTTATGGCTGCAACACGTTCCAAAAAAGCTGGGACAGGTGGCAAAAATGACTGAGAAAGTTGAGGAATGCTCATCAAAAACCTGTTTTGAACATCCCACAGGTGAAGAGGCTAATTGGGAACATGTGCGTGCCATGATTGGGTATAAAATGAGCTTCCCTGAATTGCTCAGTCATTCACAAGCAAAGATGGGGTGAGGCTCACCTCTTTGTGAACAAGTGCGTGAGAAAATAGTCCAACAGTTTAAGGACAATGTTCCTCAACGTACAATTGCAAGGAATTTAGGGCCTTCATCATCTACGGTCCATAATATCATCAAAAGGTTCAGAGAATCTGGAGAAATCACTGCATGTGAGCAGCAAGGCCGAAAACCAACATTGAATGCCCGTGACCTTCGATCCCTCAGGCGGCACTCCATAAAAAACCGACATCAATGTGTAAAGGATATCACCGCATGGGCTCAGGAACACTTCAGAAAACCAATGTCAGTAAATACAGTTCGGCGCAACAGCCTTAAGTGCAACTTGAAACTCTACTATGCAAAGCAAAAGCCATTTATCAACAACACCCAGAAACGCCGCCGGCTTTTCTGAGCCCGAGCTCATCTAAGATGGAAAAGAACCATCCGGACTGTTATGGACGCAAAGTTCTGTGATGGTATGGGGCTGTGTTAGTGCCAATGGCATGGGTAACTTACACGTCTGTGAAGGCACCATTAATGCTGAGCGGTACATACAGGTTTTGGAGAAACATATGCTTTTATCCAAGCAACGTCTTTTTAATGGACGCCCTTGCTTATTTCAGCAAGACAATGCCAAACCACATTCTGCATGTGTTACAACAGCGTGGCTTTGTAGTAAAAGAGGGCGGGTACTAGACTGGCCTGCCTGCAGTCCAGACCTGTCTCCCATTGAAAATGTGTGGCGCATTATGAAGCGCAAAATACGACAACGGAGATCCTGGACTGTTGAACAGCTGAAAGTGTACATCAAGCAAGAATGGGAAAGAATTCCACCTACAAAGCTTCAACAATTAGTGTTCCCAAACATTTATTGAATGTTGTTAAAAGAAAAGGTGATGTAACACATTGGTAAACATGACCCTGTCCCAGCTTTTTTGGAATGTGTTGCAGCCATATAATTCTACGTTAATGATTATTTGCTAAAAACAATAAAGTTTATCAGTTTGAACATCAAATATCATGTCTTTGTAGTGCATTGAATTAAATATAGGTTGAACATGATTTTCAAATCATTGTATTCTGTTTTTATTTATGTTTAACATAACGTCCCAACTTCATTGGAATTGGGGTTGTAAGATTCAGAAAGCTTTATCCCCGCAGGGCAATTAAATTGGTCTTTTTGTTGTTCTGTTACAATGTATATGTGATCACTGACAAATATTGTTGCACAAAAACCTGTCTAAAATAATTATCTGCTGTTTCCTCTTCTCGAACAATCATCCCATCAAAATGCTAATGGTATCAAAGCCTTCTCTGCTAGAGATGAAACATCAAAAATCTATGAATACAAATTATTTTTCATTTTAAAGTCACTACTTGGCAAAATAGGTGTGCTGAAATAAAGAAAAGTTCCACCTCAATGTTTCCATACTGGAGATTTGGGGTTTTCATACTTGTTTAAATTGCAACAAATGAATTATTCCTGCTTGTTAAAGACTGAAACTAGTTCAAAATATAGTTTCCCAGCATGGGACACAGTACTGTGTGTAAAACAGGAATAAACTACTCTTTTCACTTTTTACTGATGACATGCTACATCAGTGGTTCCAGTCAACCTGGGCAAATTTCACTAGAGTGCGTAAAAGTCTTCACTGGGTAGAGGAGAGACTGTACTGTAATCTTGTTTTCTTTCATAATATAGTGGGTATGGAAAGTATTCAGACCCCCTTAAATTGTTCACCCTTTGTTATAGTGCATCCATTTGATAAAATAATTTAAGTTAATTCCTGCCCGCCCTCATTAATGTACACACAGCACCCCATATTGACAGGAAAAAAACCAACGTAATCTTTATTAAAAAAGAAAAACTGAAATATCAGACAGCCATATGTATTCACACCCTTTGCTGTGACACTCCTCTATTTAACTCGGCTGGTGTCCATTTCTTCTGATCATCCTGGAGATGGTTTTACACATTCATTGGAGTCCAGCTGTGTTTGATTATACTGATGGACTTGATTAGGGAAGTCACACACCTACATGAGACCTTACAGCTCACAGTGCATGTCAGAGCAAATTAGAATCATGAGGTCAAGGGAACTGCTTGAAGAGCTCAAAGACAGAATTGTGGCAAGCCACAGATCTGGCCAAGATGGTAAATAAGATTCTCTGGTTTGATGAGACCAAGATAGAACGTTTTGGCTTTAGTTCTAAACAGTATGTGTGGAGAAAACCAGGCACTGCTCATCACCTATCCAATACAATCCCAACAGTGAAGCATTGTGGTGGCACCATCATGCTGTCGGTGTTTTTTTCAGCTGCAGGGACAGGATGACTGGTTCCAACTGAAGGAAAGATGAATGCGGCCAAGTACAGGGATATCCTGGACGAAAACCTTCTCAGAGTGCTCAGGACCTCAGACTGGGCCGAAGGGTCACCCTCCAAAAAGACAATGACCCTAACCACACAGCTAAAATAACGAAGGCGTTGCTTCAGAACAACTCTGTGACTGTTCTTGAATGGCCCAGCCAGAGCCCTGACTTAATCCCAATTGAGCATCTCTGGAGAGACCTGAAAATGGCTGTCCACCAACGTTCACCATCCAACCTGACAGAACTGGAGAGGATCTGCAAGGAGGAATGGCAGAGGATCCCCAAATCCAGGTGTGAAAAACCTGTTGCATCATTCCCCAAAAGACTCATGGTTGTATTAGCTCAAAAAGGTGCTTCTACTAAATACTGAGCAAAGGGTCTGAATACTTATGGCTGTGTGATATTTTAGTTTTTCTTTTTTAATAAATCTGCAAAACTTCCAAGAATTCTGTTTTTTTTTCTGTCAATATGGGGTGCTGTGTGTACATTAATGTGGAAAAAAAAGAACTTAAATGATTTGAGGAAATGGCTTCAATATAACAAAGACTGAAAAATGTAAGGGGGTCTGAATACTTTCCGTACCCACTGTATGTAGTGGATGTTCCTACAAAAATGAGCAGTTATTTAAAAGTCAGCCACCTTTATGAACACACCACCACACAAACTGGGTGTCTTTCCATGGCACAACCAGGGCATCCATCATGTATACTCTTTTATTCCACTTTTGTGAAGGAATGGTATCGCTACTAGGTACGAGCTGTGTCGGAAAAGTTCCAGGGCTTGTGTCACAAAACATATATTTCAAATCCAAACTACAAGTTGTCCCCTTCCAAGTAATCCCCCCCTGGAGTCACTTGCCCAGCCTTTTCTGCCATGACTTCAACTCTAGGATTCTTCCAGAATCCTCCGCAACTCCTCTGTTATGCCGTCTTAATGTCGCCCTGTCTACAAAACGAGTAACCTTGATGACCTCATTGAGCATAGGGAGGGGTGTGGGTGGGGGGGGTCACATGGAGGGAGGTCAGCCAAGGTACTCTAAGTTAAGAGATTGCTTCAGCACGGTGCTGTTCTTCTTGGCCAGGAACTGTTGGATGCTCAGGGCATTGAGAGCAGATACGTTGTAAAGGTGAAGCAGCCACAAGTTGCACTGAATGAAGCTAAAGTTTGCATGATCTCTTTGTAGATGTGCCGGTTGATCGTCTGGGCTTGTGGCAAAAACTTGCAGAGGACGATCAACATGACTCTGGACTTCGACTGACTTGCTTCCTTTGACCTTGGTGATGTCAGACTCTTCCACTGAAGGCTCTGGTGTTTGGTCTCCAGGTCATACTCAAAGATGCATGACTCATCACAAGTGATGACTCTCCCAAGCAAGTCTGGTTCAGTTTCAAGAAGCTCAAAGATGTCCTGACAAACTTGTATGTTTCAGTGCTTATGGTCAACATTCAGCAGTTTCGCCGCCATCTTTGTGCAGACTTCCCGCATGCCCAAACCTTCAGTGACAATCTTTCAGCCATTGTCCAGGTTCATGCCGAGCATAATTTCGAACATTCAAAGACAATTGCTATGCAGCATCTACCTGACAAGCTCAACATTGGCCTCAGTCCTGCTCATTGAAGGCTTTCTGCCCCTGGGGTTGTCGCCCATATCCTCGTCCTCCAACCTGGGTAGACTTGCTGCATCCATCCCAGTGCTTCTGACGGATATTTCCCCAACCGGACCAGAAACTTCAGGTTTGTTTGTTGCTCTGAGCTTTTTGCTTGATGACTTGATACAGTGAATATGCATATAAAAAGCAAGTAGAAAAAACGTGTTGCAGAGCGCTGAGGTCAAAGCGATGTACTCCAGGGCGATTACATTTAGGCGGAAACTCATAGTTGTAGTCTGAAATATATCTTTTGTCACACTAGTCCAGGAGGTTTTCAGACACACCTTATATTCTATTCTTCTACTCATGGAGCTGTACAATGTATGTTTCTCTAAAATCAGATCAGATCACAATGTAATTTGTTGTGCTCTTTTCAAAGGTTGCCCTCTTGGATTTGAAAATTCCTTTTAGATTTGGATTTTAGATCTTTTAAGATCGTGGACTGTGGCTGTCCAGCCTCATTCATTTGCAATTTCCTCTTTGCATGGCTAACCATCTACTATTCTGGTAGTTTACCTCAGTGTTATTGGAACTCTCGTAGTAGATTCCTTGAACTAAATCACCGATGGCACTGGAGATCAGTTCAACAACCTGGCAAAAAGAAAAAAACAAAAAAAACAAAACACAAAGCACACAAAGATCAACCTTTCAGCATAACAGTGCCCCACAGTATTCTACACATTTGAGAGGATTCAATTAAAAATATCATAGAAACAGATGGAAGAATTGCAAGGTGCACGACCAGAATAACAGGTAAGCTCTACATAGTGATTTTCATGTCTGCTGACGTATGTGCTGAACCAATGAGTCTGTGTCACTACAAATCAGTCCCGCTGATGGGACAGGAACCCTTGATACAAATGAGATTATTTACACCTTTTTGGCAGTGGTAAAACGGAGGAAGAAAGCAAGTCCCTTGCCTTACACTGAATTTTGTATGCAAGACTGCAGTTGCCAATTTTCTCTTACAGGGGGCATGCACAACTACATTTTAGCTTCCAGAAAAAGTGGTCATTGTTAACCTGACACATGAGAGGCTGATTAGAATATTCACTACTACAGAATGAATCAGGACAAATTCAGAGTTCATTCAGCTCACTGCAGACATCCTTGGTTCATCAGAAAAGTCCAGTGATGCTGATGCTTGCAGTGCCCTTTGGGTAACGCAATCCATCTGGGGGAAAATATTGAGGAAACCTGAGCTTCACCCACGGACCTGAAAGGACAATGTGCCGACAGTGTTACTCTGGTGTCTCTCCCTGTCTTGGGAAGTGGGGGCCGGTGGGGGGCTTTTTTTGGAAAGTATCAGATAAACTCTCCCTCTGCTTCCCCCTTACTCCATTTCCAAATCCAGCTGTATCGTGTTTTGCCGACAGGGCCTGCAAAAGGGAAGAAACCAGATCTGCTGGGCAAGATTACAGTTTACTAAAGTAGCAGCATAGGTTACCTCTCAAGGCCATCTCCATCACTCTCAAAGCCTAAAAAAGCTCAATGATAACCCATCTGCAGGTCAAGATGTTCAAAAACAAATTCCTGGACAGTCTACAAAAATATTAGTATTTTCATGATGCCACATCATAACCTTTAGAAGAGTGTATACTAAGCTATTATGCATTTAAATAGACGAAAAAAAACCCAGCATTTTCAAATTTCTTGGACTTTAAAACCACACCTTGTTTGCATCAACTTTAATGACACGTCTCATTTGCTTTACTGTCCCTGAAATCAGGTGAAACACTTGTATCCAAAACAGACCACAGCCTTTATTCAGAACTAATTGGAAGTAGAACAAAAGTCTAAGAAAAAAAAGCCAGTTCTCACCAGCCTCAACATAATTTCACCAGAGTTTACTAGCACCCTCTTAGCCCATGCTTCGAATCTCCATCATTAATTAGGCAGTTCACAAACACAAACCTAAACATCACTTCCTAAATAGAATTCCACATTAATTCAACACTTAATAAGATGTAGACAAATGTTACAAGCTGAGGAAACTAAACCCTCCATGTCCTTCAACTGTTTTGCCATCTCTTTGAGGTATTCTTAAAAACAGTTATGTGGTGCATTGTCCATCCATCCATCCATTTTCTGAGCCGCTTCTCCTCAATAGGGTCGCGGGTGTGCTGGAGCCTATCTCAGCTATCATCGGGCAGGAGGTGGAGTACACCCTGAACTGGTTGCCAGCCAATCGCAGGGCACATACAATCAAACAACCATTCACACTCACATTCACACCTACGGGCAATTTAGAGTCTTCAATGAACCTACCATGCATGTTTTTGGGATGAGGGAGGAAACCGGAGTGCCCGGAGAAAACCCACGCAGGCACGGGGAGAACATGCAAACTCCACACTGGCGGGGCCGGGCATTGAACCCAGGTCCTCAGAACTGTGAGGCAGACGGTCTAACCAGTCGGCCACCTTTGTCACGTGGTGGTGCATTATTGTAATAAAAGTATACTTATATATAAAAAAAACAATCCAAATGTAAGGGAAAATGCTACCCAAAATGTGGCATACCTAAAAAGTAACTATATCTCACTTTACTAAAAATTGTATTCTAACAATCAGAATTACATAGCAACAAAAGTGAGTGTAGCAGATGAAGAGGCTCCCATGAACATGTGATTCATGAAGACAGGAACAGGTTAGGGTTGAGTGAATGAGAATATACACTGATGCACTGATTGTGTTCCTGCCTCCAATTAATCCTTTTATTTAATGGCCTCTAACAATGGCCTGATCTACAGTGCTTTTTCAGAACGTCTGAATCACAATTATTTTAAACATTAGGCTAGGAGCAGCTAATGTTGTGTGTGCCATTGTCTCTTGCCATCTTTGTCAGATTCCTAAATTGTATTTTAGCACAATACTTAGATATTCATGCCTTTTACTACTCGACGTAAATATTAGCCATGTTTTGAATTCTTGGTTCAATGGCGCATTATAACAAGCTGGCGAATCGTTAGTCTACCATCAGACTACGGTGATTAAATCACAGCAAACGGACATCACTACAATGGACTGACTTTTATGAATTATTAGACAGCTCAGTCAAATTCCGAAGCTATGCGGCTAATGTAGTGTTGCAAGTCATGTTCCTTCTGAGTATTGTGACATTTGCTTTTAATATACAAACTTTTTAGGTTAGCTGTAGTTATAATCACTCAAACACAAATAATGCAGTATTTCATCGTCATGAATTTGTGTTAGCAAGAGGCCAACGTAATAACCTAACACATTTTCCTCCACAGGGACCACAACGTCTACAGTACAACAGCAGAAAGCACTCCAGAACTTCAACCCCAGTGCCAAAAAGGCAATGGACACAAAATGCAATTCCCAAGTTCTTTATAGAGGACTCGGAACAAAAACTTGAATTCAATTTAAATTACTTTTTTATGTTGCTAACATTATTTCTATTTGTATTTTAAATTTTTAAAATAAAAAATCTGCAATGCCTGAATGTAAACCACAATACTACCATCTCCGAATATGGAAATCCTCCCAAATGTGAATAACTGCATGCTCCGTCAATAAATGTCTTTTTGATAATTATGTCCATTTTTTTTTTTTACCTCATCGCTGTAAATTGTTAAATAATGCAGCCCTATGGGGGGCACAAGTCAGTGCAAACTGTAGGCCGGTCCCAAGCCCGGATAAATGCAGAGGGTTGCGTCAGGAAGGGCATCCGGCTTAAAACCTTGCCAAACAAATATGAGCGTTCATCCAAAGAATTCCATACCGGATCGGTCGTGGCCCGGGTTAACAACGTCCGCCACCGGCGCCGTCAACCTGCAGGGCGCTGTTGGAAATTCAGCTACTGTGGGTCGAAGTCGAAGTCGAAGTCAAAGAAGAAGAAGAAGAAGAGGTGGAAAGCGGGTTCTTCGGCAGAAAGAGAAGAGGAAAACACAGAGCCTAGAACTGAATGTGGGGACTTTGAATGTTGGGACTATGACAGGAAAATCTCGGGAGTTGGTTGACATGATGATTAGGAGAAAGGTTGATATATTGTGTGTCCAGGAGACCAGGTGGAAAGGCAGTAAGGCTAGAAGTTTAGGGGGAGGGTTTAAATTATTTTACCATGGTGTAGATGGGAAGAGAAATGGAGTCGGGGTTATTTTAAAAGAAGAGTTGGCTAAGAATGTCTTGGAGGTGAAAAGAGTATCAGATCGAGTGATGAGGCTGAAATTTGAAATCGAGGGTGTTATGTGTAATGTGATTAGTGGCTATGCCCCACAGGTAGGATGTGACCTAGAGGTGAAAGAGAAATTCTGGAAGGAGCTAGATGATGTAGTTCTGAGCATCCCAGACAGAGAGAGAGTCGTAATTGGTGCAGATTGTAATGGACATGTTGGTGAAGGTAATAAGGGTGATGAAGAAGTGATGGGTAAGTACGGTATCCAGGAAAGGAACTTGGAGGGACAGATGGTGGTAGACTTTGCAACAAGGATGCAAACGGCTGTAGTGAACACTTTTTTCCAGAAGAGGCACGAACATAGGGTGACCTACAAGAGCGGAGGTAGAAGCACACAGGTGGATTACATCTTGTGCAGACGATGTAATCTGAAGGAGGTTACCAACTGTAAGGTAGTGGTAGGGGAGAGTGTGGCTAGACAGCATAGGATGGTGGTGTGTAAAATGACTCTGGTGGTGGGGAGGAAAATTAGGAAGACAAAGGCAGAGAAGAGAACCATGTGGTGGAAGCTGAGACAGGACGAGTGTTGTGCAGCTTTTCGGGAAGAGGTGATACAGGCTCTCGGTGGACGGGAAGAGCTTCCAGAAGACTGGACCACTGCAGCCAAGGTGATCAGAGAAGCAGGCAGGAGAGTACTTGGTGTATCTTCTGGCAGGAAAGGAGAGAAGGAGACTTGGTGGTGGAACCTCACAGTACAGGAAATCATACAAGGAAAACGGTTAGCTAAGAAGAAGTGGGACACTGAGAGGACCGAGGAGAGGCGAAAGGAATACATTGAGATGCGACACAGGGCAAAGGTAGAGGTGGCAAAGGCAAAACAAGAGGCATATGATGACATGTATGGCAGGTTGGACACTAAAGAAGGAGAAAAGGATCTATACAGGCTGGCTAGACAGAGGGATAGAGATGGGAAGGATGTGCAGCAGGTTAGGGTGATTAAGGATAGAGATGGAAATATGTTGACTGGTGCCAGCAGTGTGCTAGGTAGATGGAAAGAATACTTCGAGGAGTTGATGAATGAGGAAAATGATAGAGAAGGGAGAGTAGAAGAGGCAAGTGTGGTGGACCAGGAAGTGGCAATGTTTAGTAAGGGGGAAGTTAGAAAGGCATTAAAGAGAATGAAAAATGGAAAGGCAGTTGGTCCTGATGACATTCCTGTGGAGGTATGGAAGCATCTAGGAGAGGTGGCTGTGGAGTTTTTGACCAGCTTGTTCAATAGAATTCTAGTGCGTGAGAAGATGCCTGAGGAATGGAGGAAAAGTGTACTGGTGCCCATTTTTAAGAACAAAGGTGATGTGCAGAGCTGTGGCAACTATAGAGGAATAAAGTTGATGAGCCACACAATGAAGTTATGGGAAAGAGTAGTGGAGGCTAGACTCAGGACAGAAGTGAGTATTTGCGAGCAACAGTATGGTTTCATGCCTAGAAAGAGTACCACAGATGCATTATTTGCCTTGAGGATGTTGATGGAAAAGTACAGAGAAGGTCAGAAGGAGCTACATTGTGTCTTTGTAGATCTAGAGAAAGCCTATGACAGAGTACCCAGAGAGGAACTGTGGTACTGCATGCGGAAGTCTGGAGTGGCAGAGAAGTATGTTAGAATAATACAGGACATGTACGAGGGCAGCAGAACAGCGGTGAGGTGTGCTGTCGGTGTGACAGAAGAATTTAAGGTGGACGTGGGACTGCATCAGGGATCAGCCCTGAGCCCCTTCCTTTTTGCAGTGGTGATGGATAGGCTGACAGATGAGGTTAGACTGGAATCCCCGTGGACCATGATGTTTGCAGATGACATTGTGATCTGCAGTGAAAGCAGGGAGCAGCTGGAGGAACAGTTAGAAAGATGGAGGCATGCACTGGAAAGAAGAGGAATGAAGATTAGCCGAAGTAAAACAGAATATATGTGCATGAATGAGAGGGGTGGTGGGGGAAGAATGAGGCTACAGGGAGAAGAGATGGCAAGGGTAGAGGACTTTAAATACTTGGGGTCAACCGTCCAGAGCAATGGTGAGTGTGGTCAGGAAGTGAAGAAACGGGTCCAAGCAGGTTGGAACGGGTGGAGGAAGCTGTCAGGTGTGTTATGTGACAGAAGAGTCTCTGCTAGGATGAAGGGCAAAGTTTATAAAACAGTGGTGAGGCCAGCCATGATGTATGGATTAGAGACAGTGGCACTGAAGAGAAAACAGGAAGCAGAGCTGGAGGTGGCGGAAATGAAGATGTTGAGGTTCGCTCTCGGAGTGACCAGGTTGGATAAAATTAGAAATGAGCTCATCAGAGGGACAGCCAAGGTTCGATGTTTTGGAGACAAAGTTAGAGAGAGCAGACTTCAATGGTTTGGACACGTCCAGAGGAGAGAGAGTGAGTATATTGGTAGAAGGATGATGAGGATGGAGCTGCCAGGCAAGAAAGCTAGAGGAAGACCAAAGAGAAGGTTGATGGATGTCGTGAGGGAAGACATGATGGCAGTTGGTGTTCGAGAGGAGGATGCAGGAGATAGGCTCTCATGGAAAAGGATGACGCGCTGTGGCGACCCCTAACGGGACAAGCCGAAAGGAAAAGAAGAAGAAGAAGAAGCTGTAAATTGTTAAATGCCTAACTGATTTTCATTGTTCCTGTGACAGTGACAATAAAGTTCTATTCTTTTGTGGTTGAGATTATTATTATTATTGTTATTATTATTATTATACTATTATTTTTACAAATGTTATGTGTTTTGTGCTGATTGTTATTGGTGTTATTCATTGGCTGTGACATTAGGCCACAAATGTTAGTTTGTCAAAATGTGTTCTATAAAAAAATAGTTCTTAGAGTAGATAAAAATAAAATACAGAAATGTATGCACCTTACCATCTGGTAGAAAACATTAAAAAAAATTCAGAATACCAGTCACCTTTAGAAACTACATATATGCATAAACTGCAGGACAAATTTAAATAAAAAAGCAATGTATAATAGTAACATTCATTGGACACAAGATGGCATCTTGAAAATGTAAACAATGTGAGTGGTGACAACGTGGCGGTATTCAATTGTCATCCCAATTATTAGGGGCAATTTTTAATCCTTCATCTTGGCCCTCGGGAGTATGGGGTACCGAACCCCCTGATACGGGCTGTTCGGTCCCTGTACAACCGGAGTCAGACTTTGGTCCGCATATCCGGCAGTAAGTCGGACTCGTTCCCGGTGAGGGTTGGACTCCGCCAAGGCTGCCCTTTGTCGCCGATTCTGTTCATAACTTTTATGGACAGAATTTCTAGGCGCAGCCGAGGCGTAGAGGGGGTCCGGTTTGGTGGCCTCAGTATTGCATCTCTGCTTTTTGCAGATGATGTGGTTCTGTTGGCTTCATCAAGCCGTGACCTCCAACTCTCATTGGAGCAGTTCGCAGCCAAGTGTGAAGCGGCTGGGATGAGAATCAGCACCTCCAAATCTGAGACCATGGTCCTCAGTCGGAAAAGGGTGGCATGCCATCTCCAGGTCGGGGATGAGATCCTGCCCCAAGTGGAGGAATTCAAGTATCTTGGGGTCTTGTTTACGAGTGAGGGAAGAATGGAACGGGAGATCGACAGGCGGATCGGTGCAGCGTCTGCAGTGATGCGGACTTTGTATCGATCCGTTGTGGTAAAGAAAGAGCTAAGCCGAAAGGCGAAGCTCTCAATTTACCGGTCGATCTTAGTTCCTACCCTCACCTATGGTCATGAGCTGTGGGTCGTGACCGAAAGAACAAGATCCAGGATACAAGCGGCCGAAATTAGTTTCCTCCGCAGGGTGTCCGGGCTCTCCCTTAGAGATAGGGTGAGAAGCTCGGTCATCCGGGAGGATCTCAGAGTAGAGCCGCTGCTCCTCCGCATTGAGAGGAGCCAGATGAGGTGGCTGGGGCATCTGATTTGGATGCCTCCCGGACGCCTCCCTGGTGAGGTGTTCCGGGCATGTCCCACCGGGAGGAGACCCCGGGGACGGCCCAGGACACGCTGGAGAGACTACATCCTTCGGCTGACCTGGGAACGCCTCGGGACCCCCCCGGAAGAGCTGGATGAAGTGGCTGGGGAGAGGGAAGTCTGGGCGTCCCTGCTGAAGCTACTGCCCCCGCGACCCGACCCGGATAAGCGGTAGAGAATGGATTGATGGATGGATGGATCTTGGCCCTCCAAACAGATGGCTAAGGGGAAGGGGAAAGGCTAAGGGGAAGAATTGGGATTGACAGTTAAGGGCCTATCTCACTGGCAGAGGCGTCACTTGGACTGCCAAGGCTGATCAGTCGCGGCGACTCCGGGACCCAGGAGACCATAACATTGCTTGCGCTCTCACCAGGACGATGTCTTGGAGAAGTCTCCACTAGGCCTGTCACAATAATTACTATGTCGATTTATCGTTCAAAAATTAAAATGGACACAATAGTTTTTCCAGACTCGATAAATACAAATTTACATGCGTGTTTGTTTACATACGTCGTTGACCTTCAGTTGAGCGACTTGTTCACCTCTCCTGTCAGTCACCGTGCTCGTCGCTATAGGAGGTGGGGCTCATGTACACACATAGACAGGCAGGTGTGTGGAGATGTTGAAGCAGAGCGATAGAAAGAATTAGTGTAGCGTAGCCATGTTTTCCGACGGCTGGCTGGTAACTGTACAATTTCATAAAGTTTAGCGGCAAAAATTTAACTACTTCCTAAGTCTAATGCCACAGTGGCGTTGTGGGAACATCAGGGATTCAAGACAGATTAACGTGCGGTGAATGGCGATTCCGCTAACATCACCAAGAATGAGCCTGTTTGTTGAATTGTAAGAAGTCGCAAAAAAAAAAACCACCACCACCACAACATAAACCTTAAAGTGAAAAAAATCAATTTAAAACATAACCATCCCACCCAATTTGAGAACAAAAACACAGTGGGACATTTTCCATTCCCCGCCAGCTGCAATTGAGGAAGCCTTTGCCCAACAATAAAATTATAAACGTGACACCGTAAATGGCGCACATACGCTCCCATATACAGTATAGCATTACTCGCTTTAGACCAAAAGAGATGCAGCCAATCACCATGTTGAAAAAGCAGCGTTTAAAGAAATGCAGACTGTACAAATCTTGATGCAAAACAGGTTGCTTTAATCTGCTTGTTGTGCTGTTTTTAATGTTGTTACTTTGCACTTTTTCTTAACCAACTGGAAACTTAATTGGCAATATACTGTACTGCCTGTTCAGGCATTGACTCTCAATACCTCAGCGCCAATGTTTAATATTTGTTTATGTGCAATTTTTGTGAACAGAGCCTGAGTCTGTTTTGTTTATTTTTATTTATCTTGAATTATTATGGTTGGTTAATGCTATAATGTCATTATATCAGTGGCATAAAAACATCAATAATACTAGAGTTTATCGTGAAGGTTTTTGAGATAATACATCACCCTAAAAAAATTATCGTGACAGGCCTTGTCTCCAGACAAGGTGACAACCAATTCACCCGGAAGTCGCTGATACACAGTATATATATATTCCTTAAATAAATGTAAAAAATACTGTATATAATGTGTGTCAGCACGTGTGTGTTCAAATCCTGGCTCCGCCTGTGTGGAGTTTCCATGTTCCCCCCGGGCCTGCGTGGGTTTTCTCCGGGTACTCCAGTTTCCTCCCACATCCCAAAAGCATGCATGCTTGGTTAATTGAAGACTTTAAATTGCCCGCAGGTGTTAATGTGAGTGTGAATTGTTGTTTGTTTATATGTGCCCTGCGATTGGCTGGCAACCAGTTCAGGGTGTACCCCGCCCCTCGCCCGAAGATAGGTGGGATAGGATCCAGCACGCCCGTGACCCTAGTGAGGATAAGCGGTACGGAAAATTATTGAATGAATATTACGTGTGTTTGTGTGTTTGAAAATATAGAGATTAAAAGTTAATATTGATGGCCTACAGAGAGTTAGACATAGGTTTCCATGTTTAATTTATTCATGCAGACACAGAGGCTTAATAGCAGCTTGCAATTCAGTCAAAACCATTTACACTTAACGTAAGCACTGGGCAATTAACAGAATTTTATTCATGATATTAATTTGGGCTTCTGACAATTATATATAAAAAAAAAAAGTAATGTGCGGCAGGCACGGGGCTTGTTGTGTGCAGTTGAGAGTTCGACAGCAAAAGAAAAAAAAATACTTTGCTGTCAAACTTTCAAATGCAGGGGCGACGTGTCACAAAGTTTCGTCAGCTCCACACAGATGGCAGAACAGTCTTCTAATGAGGAGAACTTTTAACGTCCATGAAATCCCAAATATTGGGGCAATCATTCTGATATAGTCAGAGGTAGAGATGTCCACAGAAATCTTTGTGACGATGAGTGATGGCAGCTTCCTGACATTAAGCTTAGTTTTTCTCTATGGTGAGCATATACAGACCCTTTCCAAAAAAATTTAATATCATGGAAAAGTTCATTTATTTCCATAATTCCAATCAAAAAGTTAAACTTTCATAAACTATAGATTCAGGGCCCACAATTTAAACAAATTGAAGTATTTTTTTATTTTTACATAATTTGGGCTTCCAGGTCCTAAAAACCACAAAATCAGAAATTGGTTGGCTAGTCAAGTACTGTGATGCCATGAGCATCAAACCAGGTTTTGGTGCTTCAGGCGGTATGGTCCTAGGTCTTACTGGAAGATGAAATCTGTATCTTCATACAGATCCTCAGCAGAAGGAATCATGAAGTCTTCCAAAACATTGACTGTTGCAGTGACCTTGGATTTAAGAAAGCAGTGTTTACCAACACCTGTACTGGACATTGAACCCCAAATAATGACTGACTGTTGATATTTCACACTGGACCTCAAGCAGCTTGGGTTCTTTTCTTCATCAGTCTTCCTCCAAATCCTTGGACCTTGATTCCCGAATGAAAGGCACACTTTACTTTCATTGGAAAAGAGGACCTTGGACCACTGCCCAACAGTCCAGTCCTTCTTCTCCTTGGCCCAGTTGAGACGCTTCCTACGTTGGCTCAGGTTCAGAAGCGGCCTGACCCGAGGAACCCAACAGTTGTAGCCCATCTCCCGGATGAGTCTGAATGTGGTGTGTTTTGAAGCTGTGACTCCTGCCTCATTCGACTCGTTCTGGATCTCTGCTAGATTCTTAAATCTTGATAATCCACTGACGCCCACGGTCATCTCTTTTGCTGGTGCATCTTCTCCTGCCACATTTACTCCTTCCACAAGACTTTCCATTGATATGCTTGGACACAGCACTCTGGGAACAGCCAGCCTCCTTAGCTATGAACTTTTGTGGCTTACCCTTCCTATTGAGGGTATCAGTGATGGTCTTCTGGCCAGTTGTCTAGTCTCCAGTCTTCCCCATATTGAACCCAGCTGAGACAATTGAACCAAACTGAAGCAATTTAATAACAGCTGGGGAAACCTGTGCAGGTGCTTTGAGTTTTGTAGATAATTAGCGTGTGACACTGTTTAAAACATTTATGGCCTGCAAAATTTGGGCAGATTTCTTCACAGTATTAGTAGTAGTAGTAGTAGTACAATATAGTATTATACAAGTACAATATAGCATTAGTTGTAGAATTTTTTTGAATTCCTGATTTTGTGAGTTTTATGAGCTGGAAGCCCAAATTATGTAAAGATAAACAAAAATACTTGAAATTGTTAAAATTGTGGGACCTCAATCTATAATCTAAGAAAGTTTAAATGGAATTATGAAAATAAATAAACTTTTACATGATATTCAAAATTTTTGGAACGGGTCTGTATAAGAGTCGTTTTCACCGTGACTCCCTCGCGACCCTGCTAGGCTCCAGGAGACTGTAGGAGATCTCGCCGAGACTTCTCCAAAACCTGCCATCAGTTCGCCAAGTAGTCTCCAGGCAAGTAGGATAGAAGTCTTGCTTTTTACCCGGGTGGAAAGTTGGGAAAAGAGAAGTTCCGTCTCATCTCACACTTCCTTCTTTTTAACCAATCACACATCACTCCGTAAGACATGAAGCCAAAGTCATCTTAGTACGGAATGCTAAAATCGGAAGGATATAATCGAGAGCAGTGCTAATTTATACCTCCCGGATCTTTTACAAAATCGGGGTTTGACATCTCTGTATTTGTAGCCAAACCACTTTTGCTTGCAATATTGTCAATATTATCGGCGGCACGGTGGCCAATTGGTTAGAGCGTCAGCCTCACAGTTCGGAGGACCCGGGTTCAATCCCCGGCCCCGCCTGTGTGGAGTTTGCATGTTCTCCCCGTGCCTGCGTGGGTTTTCTCCGGGCACTCCGGTTTCCTCCCACATCCCAAAAACATGCATGAATTGGAGACTCTAAATTGCCCGTAGGCATGACTGTGAGTGCGAATGGTTGTTTGTTCCTATGTGCCCTGCGATTGGCTGGCAACCAGTTCAGGGTGTACCCCGCCTCCTGCCCGATGACAGCTGGGATAGGCTCCAGCACGCCCGCGACCCTAGTGAGGAGAAGCGGCTCAGAAAATGGATGGATGGATCAATCTTATCGTAGATGATATAACATGACACAACCCTATTTAGAAAAAACGCATATTTGTATGTAAAACAAGTATGATCACACACTTGCCAGTATGTCACTACTGTTGTAGTATTCCATTGTGTTGTTTGTATTACTGTTGAATTGCATTACTGCACTTCCTACTAGGGAGATTTCCCCATGCCCCAAACATACTTAGATTCATTACCATACACAGATTACCTTGGTGTTGTTTAACTGTGCCAATCCGGTACAAGCATTTGCAAGAAGGAAGTCTCCGCTCAGAATAGCCATCTTATTCCCAAACTCCATGTCCTTCAGCAGGCCGTCAGAAGCCGTCAACTCTTTCAAATTGACAACTCCACGATGCACCAGGAATGCCGTGTGGATCAATTCAGTGATTTCTGCCAAATTGCGCTGGCTATGACAAAGACAAAAAAATAAAACCGTTCACCCAAAAATATTATTTTTTTTTTTTTTTTTTAAATAGAAGTGTTGTCCCAGAGATTTGACATTTAAAAAGATTTTACAATAAAATGTTTTAATTAATGGTCATCATGTTAGGAAATGTGCAGCTTGGTGAGTAAAATCATCAACAAGGTAGCGCTCCAAAAAACCCTTAATCTAAGTAAATAGTTTCTGTTAAATTATTTTAGTCCTGGAATAACTATATTTATTTCATATACTGTCTTATACAAACCCGGTCTTGACATAACCTACTAGGAACACCAGTGCTCATTCCCACTCTCTGAAATGTGAAAAATGAAGCAAAATACACTTGCTGTCGCTTGCTCAATATTAAAAATAAACTCACAATTAGCATAAAACCGCCACTTTTGATTCTATTCTTTGAATAGATGCTTTCAGTACAGCCTTCGGGAGGATACAGTATAATCAAATGTTGATTTAGTCATTGGTGGGGGATAATTAGGCCCTTCTCCATATGGAAGGAGCTCACAGGGCTGTGGCAGGAGGGATTCATCTAGACAGGGTCGGGTGCCCTGATAGCCACTTACCTTTTTTCAGCCACAGTGAGAAACTGATGAGCCTGCTCTGCTCCCCTCCACCCCCTAACCCCACACATCCCAAAACACACCCAAACCCGCCTGCATGCGCGGTCTTGTATGCAGCCAGGTAATTGGCAAGTTCAATGTCTGCTTAAAAAAAATAAAAAATAAATAGATGTGATTAACACTGAATAATGTAATGCATTTTGCTTTTATCAATCACCCCTATTGTCTGGCTGGTGAGATGCTGGCTGTCGCAGCGAAACACAACCGTCGCCCTCGATGGGCGTTGCAATAAGTAAGTGGAAAAGATGTTATTTGAAAGTTTCTTGTTCTCAATGTGATGATAAATCTTGACAGTTTAAGAGGGGAAACCATTGTTAGGAGAGGAAAGAAATTACCTCATTAAAATATAGGAAAAAATAGGAGATTTGAAGAGAAAACTACAGGTGATAATTAGTAATAAATGTCAAACTTCCGCATTTAGCTATGAATAATCACCTGACATCTCAACTGATTTAAATTATTGCACTGTACAGCTCCATATTCTCATGAGAATTTGGTAGGATGTATGAACAAATGTGTTTTGTGCATAACTGAATATTTGTACAGCAACACTCGCTTCCCAAAGCTAATACTATATTCTAGTATTTATTTATGAGGCGGTTTTAATTAGCTAAAATACTAGTTGATAATCAGTTATGTTGATGATTGTTGTAATCCTAGCAATTTATTACTGAATTGCTTCAAGCACCATAATAAAGTGGATGAATTTGAAACAGTGCCCACCCATGGGCTCATCAAACAGTCAAATAATAAAGTGAGAGCAAGTATGGTCTAAATGAAATGGTTAAACATATGACAGACACATTTTTACTGTCACTTTATCTTCAGTAAATGCTGATAGCGGCTCATTTTGGTTATTAATGATGATAATAAAATCAAAAATAACCATTTGATGGAACACTTATTGACTTTTAACCACCGCAAAAAAGTTCAACCACAGGAATGACACCAACTCTTTCTGCACGTACACAATGTCCCAAACCTTTGCCTCCTATCTCTCAGTCCAGTTATGTAGCTGTTGGGCTTTGGGAGGAAAAAGCGGGACAAGGGGGCCTGTGTATAAATAGCTTTGGAGCCTGGTTGCATAGCAACTGATGCCATCTTGCCGCGTTGTAACGCCCCCTCACCACGCCTCTCGTCCTGAGTGTTCTATGCCATTTTCCTCCCTCAGCTGTCTGCCTTGTCATCAAATGCAGCCTTGAGGATGTGAGATTGACTCAAAAGCGGAGGACTCTCTCTCAGATGGACTACGTGATTTATTCAGTGGCATGCATATACATAGTCATTCAATCATTCATTCATGCATTCATTCATTCATCCATTCAACTGTGTGCCTCATGTACCTCATCAACATGTCTGTCCTATCAACCAATCAACATATCCATCCATCCTTTCCATCTGTCCATCAATCATTGCTGTGTTTTGGTGAATCATCAGTGTCAGCAGCAGAGTGGGGAATCTTTTACAAATGCTGCCTGTCAGGAGGGAGGAGACCATCCCCCAGAGGTTTCAATCATCCCCTCACCTTCCATCTCGCCATCAACAGAGGTGCTAATGAGACCCAAAGAGGAAAGAGGGAGAGCTCGCGGAAGCACAAATGAGGTGATCAAGTCATGCTGCGTGCGTGTCTATATGTGGGGTCAAGCTGTCCATCACGGTGCAGTGATAGAATGCATGTAAGTCAGTGATCCAGTGTAACGCAATGACGAAAGTACCAAGTGGTAACATGAGGTGAGAGAGAAACAACAAGCTGGTGATATGCCTCAAGCATTTTTATTCTATGTGTACTGCAATTAAACTAATAACTCTGCGATTGGTTGGCTACCAGTTCAGGGTATACCCCGCCTCTCGCCTGAAGATAGCTGGGATAGGCTCCAGCACGCTCCCGACCCTAGTAAGGATAAGCGGTACTAAAAATGGATGGATGGATAAATAACTGTATTAGGATCTTTCCACACAGACATTGCTCCACTACAAACATATGAGCAAGCAGGAAGAAAGGACTCTTTCAGGCACCCAAAACACACGCCGTGCCAAACACAGTAGCAGTCACTTTTGGAAACCACTTGGCACGCACCCACAAGCTTGTTCAGAGTCTCATGCTGCAGATGATGTGTGTAAGAAAGGCTGAAAGGACTGGAGAAATTGGAAGCAACTTTCACTTTTATAACGTGTAACTGTTACTCATAGAACAAATTGTGAAAACTACAAACAACTACTTGCAGTATTAGACGATAAAGTGGTACTTTGACTTACAAGTTTAATTTGTTCCGTGACCAAACTGTTCAGTGGACACCCGCTATTCACAGAGGAGAGGGATAAGGCCAGACCGCGAATAGCAAAAATTTGCATTGACAATTGCATTGATAAAACAAAACAAAAAACCTGTGGATAAACTAATATGTACTTTGGGGTGTTGGTGCCCCCAAAAACGAAAAAAAAATTAATAGGTGATTCTGCAGCTGTGGCACTCCAGGTATGCGGCGGTCCAGTGTATAGTAAATAAATTTTCTCCACTCAAATGAACTGACGTTATTCCAAATAACCAAATTTTAAATTGTTTTAAAATAAAGAAAACTAGCACTGTTATATAAAAAACATAAAAGAGAAAAACTACTAGTTTATTGCTAGTTTAAGTGTAATTCCTGTACATACTGTAGTACGTGTGCTGGGTGTGTGCCTTTAAGGGGTGTGGCCTAGTGACTGCAGTTAGGACCTAAAGTTGGAGATGCACTCTAATAGTGTTCTTATTTTGTATCTATGTGTTTGCTGTTCTTTACTCGAGTGAGTCTTCACCGACTCTCACTCGTAACTTAAATTTGACTCGCAACACAAAGCAAAAAAATCCCGCTCACCGTCCTGGTGGTGTGCCTGAGCACATTGGTTAGACCAGACAGGGCGGGTTCCTGGGCTCCCAGCTGTGTCTTGTTGCTGGGGACCTGCTAATTCCTTGGCTTCTGTATCCTGGGGGGCTTGCTTAGATTGGGGGTGGGATGGACAGAGCACCTAGCTACATTGGTGAGAGGTTGTCTGCATGATCTTAGCCCAACACATCAGCCATCACTGGAAGGCATTCTTCAGTACTGGATACCAGAATTTGGTGCTCCAAGAGTGTTTGCGGCCACAATTGCTCTATGTACGGAAATGAGGACTTGGGAGTTTTGGGGTTAAAGGGGGATGCATGTAGTGCAAATTAGTACTCTTACTCCTCAATTTCTTGCCTTTATGTTACTGCCTGTCTTTGTCTGTCTTGTCTTGCTTTACATATGGTGTATAAAACCATTTATGGATGAGAAAGAAATAAAAGCTCTGTAAAAATCTTTTTTTTTTTGTTTATCATATTTTATTTATCAAAGAGTTTTATGATCAACTTTGTGGTTGTGTCATTGGACTTGTGATGGATATTTGGGTGAAGAGAGGGGTGGAGCTGTCAACCGATCACTGATGGTGGGGGAAGATGCCAGTCCAACCTGGCAGACTCAAATGTATTGTGAGGGCCTGCTAAGAACGTCTGGTAGAGTCCCCTGTCAGAACCAGTTTCAACTCCCACCTCTGGAAAATGTTCGACCACTTACCGGGGTAGGCGGAGGACATGGAGTAAGAGTGGCTCCATTGTTAAGGCAGCTGACTGAAGCTGTGGCCGTAAGGTGATCAGTGCCTTTCGTGGCGGCAATCCCCAAACGTGTTGGTTCACCAGCGGTGAGCGATGCAGTCAAGCTGAAAGAGTCCTATTGGACCTTTTTGGCTTGTGGGACTACAGAGGCAGCGAATATGTACTGCAAGCCAAGCGGAATGCAGGTTCAGTGGTCACTGAGGCAACAAACTGGGCATGGGAGGAGTTTGGTGTGTCTAAGGAGAAGGACCCCCGCACAGCTTCAAGGAATTTCTGGGCCACCACCTGGAATCTCAGCAGGTAGCAGTGCACCATCACCACTGTGTAGAGTGGCGAAGGGGTGCTGCTGACCTCGACGAGGGACGTTTTGAGTCGTAGGAAAATACTTTGAAGACCTCCTCAATTAAACTGACACACCTTGCGATAAGGAAGCAGAGTCTGGGGACTCTGAGGTGGGCTGTTCTATCTCTGGGGTTGAGGTCCCTGAGGTGATTAACAAGCTCTTTGGAGGTATGCCTACAGGGGTGGATGAGATCTGCCTGGAGTTCCTCAAGGCTCTGGCTGTCCTTGTTGACATGCCTCTGCAACATCGCGTGGATCAGGGACAGTGCCTCTGAATTGGCAGACCAGGGTCGTAACCCGTTTTAAGGAGGACCGAAGGGTGTTTTCCATCTACAGGGGGATCACACTCTTCAACCTTCCTGGTAAGGTCTGTTAAGGGGTTCTGGAGAGGAGAGTCTGTCCGAAGGACACCAAGGATTCAGAAGGAGCAGTGCAGTTTGCGTCCTGGCCGTGTAACAATGGACCAGCTCTGTAACCTCAGCAGGGTGCTTGGGGATGTATGGGAGTTTGCCCAACCAGTCTACATGTGTTTTGTGGACTTTGAGAGGGCATTTGACTGTGTCCCTTGAGGTGTTCTGTGTGGAGTTTTCCAGGAGTCTGGGGTACCGGACTTCCTAATATGGGCTGTTCGGTCCCTTTAGGACCTGTGTCAGAGTTTGGTTTGTATTCTTTTCAAGTGAGAGTTGGACTCCTCCAAGGCTGTTGTTTGTCATTGATTCTGGTCATAACTTTTATGAACAGAATTCCTAGGCGCACCCGAGGCATTGAGGGGGTATTGTTTGGTGGCCTCTGTATTGCATCTTTGCTTTTTCCAGATGATGTGGTTCCGTTTACTTCATCCTGCCGCAATCTTCGACTCTCACCCGAGTGGTTTGCAGCCGAGTGTGTGAGAATGAAGCGGTTGGGATGAGAAACAGCACCTCCAAATCTGAGGGCCAAGGTACTGTGTCAGAAAAGGGTGGAGTGCCCTCTCCAGGTCGGGGATGAGATCCTGCTTAGTGATAGGGTGAGAAGCTCAGTCATCCATGAGGGGCTCAGAGTTGAGCTGCTGTTTCATCATCAAGAGGAGCCAGATGAGGTGGCTCGGGGAACTTGTTAGGATGCCTCCCTGTTGAGGTGTTCCGGGCATGTCCCACCAGGAGAATGTCAAGATCCAGGATATGCTGGACTCCCGGCTGGCCAGGGAATGCCTCGTGATCCCTCCGGAAGCACTGGATAAAGTAGCTCAAAGAAAATGGACGGATGGATGGATATTTTATGTATTTTTTGTTTTTGAAGACACTTTCTCAAGAGGGCAGGGATAGGTCACCACACTTCGTTGCACAGTAATAAATGCTGCAAGACAAAAAAAAAAAAAAACACGTATCTGGACTGTTTTTTTACCAGTCTTGGCATAAACCATAAATAAACATGGGGAAAAAGCAAATAAATGAATAAATAAATAAAAATAGATGGCTTGTGACTCGAACAACTCATAAGTCAAGGTGCCACTGTATTTTCTACCTTTTATACCAGAACTTGACTAAAGTAAACATTATTACTATGAAGCTTTAGAGATTTAGAGATACAGTATTTTAACTTCTTTCTGATTATTTTTGGGAATCATGTACTGTATACTTGACTAAAAACAAAATACGATTTGCAAATCCTTTTCAACCTATATTCAATTGAACACACTCCAAAGACAAGGTATTTAATGTTCAAACTGATAAACTGTTTTTTTGTTGTTGCAAATATTCACCCATTTTGATTCCTGCAACACATTGCAAAAAAGCTGAGAAAGGGGCATGTTTCACACGGTGTTAGATCACCTTTCCTTTTAGCAAAACTCAATAAGCATCTGGGAACTGAGGACACTAATTGTTGAAAGTTTGTACGTAAAATTCTTTCCCATTCTTGCTGGATGTACAACTTCATTTGCTCAACAGTCCAGGGTCTCTATTATTGTATTTTGCGCTTATTAATGGGCCACACTTTTTCCAATGGGAGACAGGTCTGAACTGCTGGTAGGCCAGCCGAGTACTCGCACTCTTTTACAACGAAGCCACACTATTGGAACATGTCTTTGTGCCTTTTCTTGCTGTCAAGGGTTAGGTTTTAAAGGTATCAAAAATATTTGAAATTTAGATTAAAAAAAAAAATATATATATATATATATATATATATATAGTGGGTACGGAAAGTATTCAGACCCCCTTAAATTTTTCACTCTTTGTTATATTGCACCCATTTGCTAAAATCAGTCAAAAGTATTCAGACCCTTTGGTGTGACACTCATATATTTAACTCGGGTGCTGTTCATTTCTTCGGATCACCCTTGAGATGGTTCTACACCTTCATTGGAGTCCAGCTGTGTTTGATTATACTGATTGGACTTGCTTAGGAAAGCCACACACCTGTCAATATAAGACCTTACACCTCTCAGTGCATGTCAAAGCAAATGAGAATCATGAGGTCAAAGGAACTGCACTGATCTGGCCAAGGTTACAAAATTAATTCTGCTGCACTTAAGGTTCCCAAGAGCACAGTGGCCTCCATAATCCTTAAACGGAAGACATTTGGGACGACCAGAACACTTCCTACAGCTGACCGTCCGGCCAAACTGAGCAGTCGGGGGAGAAGAGCCTTGGTGAGCGAGGTAAAGAGGAACTCAAAGATCACTGTGACTGAGCTACAGAGATGCAGTCAGGAGATGGGAGAAAGTTCTCGAAAGTCAACCATCACTGCAGCCCTCCACCAGTCGGGGCTTTATGGCAGAGTGGCCCGACGGAAGCCTCTCCTCAATGCAAGACACATGAAAGCCCGCACGGAGTTTGTTAATAACACCTGAAGGACTCCAAGATGGTGAAAAATAAGATTCTCTGGTCTGATGAGACAAAGATAGAACTTTTTGGTCTTAATTCTCAGCGGTATGTGTGGAGAAGAAGGCTAGGGGTGTGTGCAACCAGTCGTCCTGTCCCTGCAGCTGAAAAGGCAGTGCCCCGACTAGCAGTCATTGGCCCTACCCCATGTATCAGTGCCCCCCCTCACCATCACACTAACATTACTCCCCAGGAGGTCACCCCAGTGGTTCTCCCCACCCCCGAGATCAGGAAGGAGTGAAAAATAGTCCCGCCCCCGCAGACTCCGGAACAGCAAACACAGGGACAAGAGGAGAAGCTCCCCACAGCATGCATGTGTCTTTTCACCATGCAAACCGATCTAAAATGTGTGAAAATAAAAAGAAATAAATACAATAATAGCGACACGGTGGATGACTGGCTAGGGCGTCTGCCTCACAGTTCTGAGGACTGGGGTTCAATCCCCGGCCCCGCCTGTGTGGAGTTTGCATGTTCTCCCCGTGCCTGCGTGGGTTTTCTCCGGGCACTGCGGTTTCCTCCCACATCCCAAAAACATGCATAGTAGGTTAACTGACAACTCTAAATTGCCCATAGGTGTGAATGTGAATGCGCATGGTTGTTTGTTTGTATGTGCCCTGCGATTGGCTGGCAACCAGTTCAGGGTTTACCCCGCCTCCTGCCCGATGATAGCTGGGATAGGCTCCAGCATGTCCGCGACCCTGGTGAAGAGAAGCTGCTCAGAAAATGGATGGATGGATGGAAATACAATAATAATAAAACAACAACAACCTCGACAACAAAGAATATAAAATTCCATTGTTTACTTTCACACTTATGAAAATTGACTTGTTATTGTCAAATGGCACCCTACTTAGGCAAAGGAATCAAGAGTCTAGATTTAGCATGTTGAGGAAAGGTGACCAGCTATCTTCGTATATGTGTCATTGATTCTTTCGTTCTGCTGATATTTTTTCCTAACAGAATATATTCTATGATGAGTTTTAACTACTGATTGATGTTAATAACTTGTTTGTTTTTCCAGTTTAATAGAATTATGTTCTTAGCGTAGCTAACGTGACAACTCGTGATTGTGAATATTTATCTGGGAGGTCAATTATTCTTAAGTCGGCAAGTATGCACAATCTTGGGGAAAGTGGAATCCTGCAGTTTAAAATATACGAGAGTTTTTGTATAACCGAAGACCAAGAGCATTGAATTGGTGTAAATTCCCATATAGCATGAAAATACGTGTCTGGGGTATTTTTGGTGCATTGCACGCATATATTAGACGGAGAGAAGCCCATTTTATGCATAGTGTACTAAGCAAAGTGTATTCTATGAAGCAATTTATATTGTATAAACTGTAGATTTGTGTTTTTTGTCATTCTGAACGTATTGCTACAAATCTGTATCCAGTAGCTACGGTCAGGAGACATGGAGAGGTCATCTTCCCATTTGGTGATTGGTAAGTGCATTGGTAGTTGTTGTAGGTGGTTAATTCCATGTTGTTCCCATGTACTAAAATGAAGGGGTATATTATTAATTTGGGGAGAGCATACTGGGAGCTAATTGAGATCCTGTCGATTCTAAACTTTGCCACCAAGCCGTCAAGGTGGATGCAATTATTGGATTCTTGAAACATTTATGTGTAGGACTAGTAGAAATAAATGGGAGTTTTGGTAGTTTGATGTTGTTGCAGTCTGTTTGTTCCAATTCTAGCCAAGAATCACACTCCTCACTGTGGTGCAACCATTTGATGAGGTATTGTAATTGGTTAGCTAAATAATAGTGTTTAAAGTTGGGAGCACATGGAAATGCACATGGATGACGCGCTGTGGCGACCCCTCTTTGTAATGTAAAACTTTGTGAAGTGATCCTATTTGTGGTGACTGTCGTTTTCGACGAATTGTATAATGTTGCTATCCAATGTATAAATGAATCTCCAAAGCCAAATTTGCGAAGTGCTGCAAACAGGAAAGCCCAGTTAACTTTATCGAAAGCTTTCTCTGCGTCAAGTGACATAATGATTGCATTCAGATTTTTACGCTGTGACATGCTTATTAAATTCAACAGACGTCTGACATTATTTGTGGAACTTCGACCTTTAACGAAGCCTGTCTGGTAATAGTGGGCTATCGACGGAAGTACCTTTTCAAGTCTCGCTGCGAGGGCTTTCGAGATAATCTTGATATCTACATTAATCACTGATAAGGGCCGATAATTCTCCGGGAGAGTAGGGTCTTTACCTGGCTTTAGTAATAACTTAATTGAAGCTGTGTTCATATGGCTACTAATTCTACCTTTATCCTTTATCTCATTGACTGCTCTGAAAAATAGAGGCGCTAGTATTGGCCAAAAATGTTTAATGAATTCAACATGGATTCCGTCTGGACCAGGCGCCCGTCTCGGATGCATATTTTTTAATGAGTTATGTAATTCTGTGATGGTTAAAGGAACATCAAGGCTGTCTTTAATTTGTGTATTTAATTGAGGGATGTTTAGATCCTTAATAAAAGTTTCAATTTATTTTTGATCTGGGTTGTTCAATCTTCGAACAGCTGTGCTGTGAGATTTTTCTCATGTAAAATATGTGCCTAGGCTCAATAAAGGTTGGCAAACAATGCTCTAGAGATACAGTACGCACCGACATCAGTGAAACCAAATGAAATCACAAAAATTACATTATGATCTGATTATTATGCCGAGGTGCTGACTTAAGCCAGTATAAAGTTGTGTGTATGCTAAACGAGTGCCAGTGACATGAGCAGAATTACCTTGGGTAGATGCCGCTGACCATGTCGTGAGATAAGAGATCTGAGGATGTGTGGCTTGGTCCTGCAGCTTTTGAGAGAAGAAGGACAACTAGTCCTCTCATCTGAAGGTTGTTCCTGCTGTCATAGACAAAACCTCTGCAAAGAAAGAAGAATAAACAGACAATTAGAATGGGTTGCAACATGCTCTAAGACAAACTCAAAATCACAGTGGAATGGTTCCTGGAGGTAAAATTTGCCATCTAATAGAAGACCATTCATTTCTTCTGTCTGTCACTATGCCTCACTGGCATAAAGAGATGAACAAAGATACATTACTTTTTGTAAATATATATTTTTTGACCAATTAAGTACACAAGTATATACAGTAAATGAACAGGTCAATTAAATAGACACATTGCTCCATCTTGTGATCGGATCGGTGATCGGTTATCGTTTTTTAAAACTCGCTGATCGGCCCCAAAAATTCTGATCGTGTAAAGACTAGCTGTAACCTAGTCACACTCATTTTTAGCCCAGCAACACATGATCTCCTATTTCCCTTTTCGGACGCCTATTTTTCTTGCTTTTACCCTAATTAGTCTTTTCTTTTTGTAGTTAGAGCCCTCTGTGTGTTTCCCTGCAGTTTTTTTCCTTTCTCATGGATAATGCACATTTTGTTCCTCAGAAAAATGCCAAGTGAAGAGTGCGCATTATACAACTATAAACTCATTTCAGCCTGTCATCACCTGTCCAATACAGTCCCAACAGTGAAGCATGGTGGTGGCGGCATCATACTGTGGGTGTGTTTTTCAGCTGCAGGGACAGGGAGACCGGTTACAATTGAAGAAAAGATGAACAGGCCAAAGGTCTGAATACTTATGGCTCTGTGATATTTTAATTATTAATTATATTACTAAAGCTGCAAACATTTCAAAAATTATTTTTTTTTCTGTCAATATGGGGTGCTGTGTGTACATTTTGTAATGTGGAAAAAATGAAAAATGATTTTAGCAAATGGTTGCAATACAACAAAGAGTGAAAAATGGAAGGGAGTCTGAATACTTTCCGTACTCACTGTACAGCATCAATGTCGATAAACCAGCATCACTGAAGACAAGCCAATGCCCTTGCTCAATCGTACCATCCATACACGTACGTCAAAATAAAAGCACTGCTTTCAAAATAAAAGCACCACATAGATAACATTTTTATTTTGACTTCATAAAGACTGTGAGGGTTTGTTATAGAGCGTGTACTGGATCTAATTATATGTGCAAGTTATCATAATGTTGGTATGAGTTGGGGTAAATTATAAACAATTTCCATCCATCCATTTTCTGTACCGCTTATCCTCACTAGGGTTTGTGTTACTGAAAACAACAAAAAACAAAGCGAACACACAGCTGAGCTAAAGCAATTAACTGACAAAGATTCTTTGAAAGTCACTGCACTGAAATGTTCAAATCATAAATCCTACAAATTGTGACACTGGGATATACGGTCAATGATCACAGTTTTACTGCAATACTGTACTTGGAGTAAAGAAAAAAAAAACACAAAGACAGGCACACACACAATATAATGGTGGCTGCCTGTGAGGTAGCTAGATTAAGTATCTTTTTAATGTCTCGCGGGAGCGCTTAGACACAGCACCTCTAATCTTGTCCCTATGGGAGCCCCTTGTGCAATGAATCACGCTCTCGTTAGGGGCTCCGAGGCAGACAAGCGACCACACCCCCACTGCTCAATGCCCAGACATCAGCCTCACACTTCCCACCCACCACCATCACACCAGCACCCCCTCCACCTCCCCTTCTTTGACCCACCCCTGCACCACAGGGGGAGGCGGAGGACAGTGTGGATGTGGGAGATGGACCATGAAAAGAGGGAGGGAATGCATAGGGACATTGTGGGAGTAAAGCCCGGGCAGAAATTAGAACGCAAAAAAAGAGACGGCAGAATGAATATATGAGGGCTTCACGGTGTCGTGGTAATTGAAAAACATACAACCCGAACACCAAGTTTTTGCATCGTCCATTGAACAAAATACTCATGCCGCTTTTTTTCCAAAAACAGTGGTGCCCTTGTGAAGTCCCGTCTTGTCACAATGTTAAAAAGCTTAAATTGTGGTCGATCATTTTTTACACTGCAGCAAAAATGTATCACAAAGTTCAACATTCAACCTGCAAAACAGAAACGAACTGTTATGAAGCAGCAGTCTTCTGAGAGTTTGTGTGGGCCAGTGGCCTGAGGTCTGGGATGTGATTAATATTTATGTCACTTTCTACAAAAGCATACATCAATCAATCAATCTTGTGCAAGGGAATAGAGCATGGATGGTATGATAAAAGAGTGAGTGAGGGGAACAGAGGAGATGAGAAAAATGGACTTCCGTCATCTTGAAAGGGTTGTGAACAGGTCACCACGCCTTCTACTTGGAATGTGCGCAGGAACTTGCTCAGGCCTACCAGAGACTGGATGCATAAATATCTGGAAATTATTCTTCTTTTGAGAAGAAATTGACATCTCTGCAGGCATTTATTTCCACAATAGATGGACTAAACTTCCTTGATTGACAACAAGGAAAAGTAACTCAAATACCTTGAAGTCACAATGTGGAGTTCTTGAATCATCATATCATGAGAGCCGTCAGTACACTATCAGTAGACCTGGTTTGTAAGATCCAACTGTTGTGATTTTATGCCTGCAGCAGCTTTTGTTATTTTTAATAAAATGAAAGAAAAGAAAAGCACCTTCGGCCTGGTATACGCGAGGATTTTTTTTTTTTTTTTTAAATCTTAAAAGATTTTTTTATCTGTGACAGACCCCACACATGAAGCTAAAACAATAAAAATAAAAAATAAAAAAATCTGGCATTTAACAGTTTTGGATGTATTGTGTGTGGTGTGCTCTGATACGCTTAAGACAGAAGTCCACAGACAAAGATCCTGTTCCGCCATCGATCTCGAAATCTTGCGTGATCACACATGATCTCACAAAACCGAAGCAGCAACACTGCCTACTATGTGGCAATGTTACCAGAGTGTTTCCAAAGGTTGCCGAAAGCGGGACCGATGAGGTCTCAAAAAAGACTTGCTTTGGAAAATACTTCTCGCTCTCTGGGGAATCCACTTTTATATGAAAAAACAACACCGGGTAAGACATGTTTGTTTGTATTTATAGTCGTTACTGCTACTTGATTGGCTATATTCTGTTCTACGTCACAATTCATAGCGTCATGACTCGGTAAGTAGATTGCTGGTTGTAAATATTGAACACGTTCAATATTTAAGCTTGTCAGCACCAACTGATTTTGGACCCTATAATCGAGATGAATACACTCTTGACACAAGGATAATCTGATGGGATAATTTTATAAAACAAAAAATGATCGGACCTTTGACGTCCTTGGTTGGGAATGGGTAAAATCCGTACAAAAACAACCTGATTGTCTTAATTTTACTTTATTTTTTTATTTGGGTACTGTGCCTTAGACAGTATGCCTAATTGTAGCCAGAGCCACAGAGACGTCTCCGCAATTAGGGGAGACTGGAGTCGCCATCAGTTCACCAGCTAGTATCCAGGCCAGTGAGATATGGGTCTAAATCAGAGACGGAGTGGGAGATACGAATCAGCCTAACCAAAGGATGACAGTAAAGGCTTCTTTATACTCGCGCGGATGGTGACCGCGCTGACGTCACTGCGGCTGTCCCACGCGTAGTTCGCCTTTATACTCGAGCGCAACCCACGCGCGCAGTTTTGAAAATGTACTGCAGTTCACCTCCAAGTCGGGGGTGTCGCTACGGCTGGTATTGGCTAGGACACCACGGGGTGGAGTTTCCTCTGCATTTTTTGGCCATTTCCGGTAGCCGTTTTTTACTTTCCTTTCAGTAACAAGGAACAAAGCCAACAACAAAGGCGACCGTGGAACACTGTCTGCTAGAACTAATGGACCTAGATGACCAGATGATACGTTTAATTATGCTGTAAAATCGATCGAGAAGGCGGCGGCGTAGATGGTATGTAGAACCAAGGGGCACGCTGAATACGTCATCACATGTGACTAAAACGGACAAGTCATGAGAGATGATCTCCGCGGCGTTCGACGCGCAGCAACAATTTGTGCCGTGTGCGCGTCAAGCTACGCAGAGGGGCCGCGCGGGCCTATTCGTCGGTCACGTGATGCAATGTGGGCGTTGTCGATATAAAGTGGTTTGAAGAGTCAGACTCTGTCAGTCATTCATTACACGCACACCCACACAACAAGTAAGCTTTTTATAACACTCAAAAGGATTGCCATATCAGATTTAGGTGGATACGTTATTGCACCGTTCGGGTTCAATTTCAAATGCACGTCTGTATTGCAGGAATAAGTTTTAAGGACTCTTTACGTGGTTCTTTAAAGCCTGTTTGCTTTGTACAATATTTGCAGTTTTAGGAGATGAACGAAACCCACACCGGATGATCACTAATTTACTAAATATTCATTCAAAGCAATTTTTAGGATATCCTGTGGTTTATTTCTTTTTAATCTTGTGAAACAAATGTTAAAAAATGGGATGTGATTACTCTGCAGTTGGCTGGCAATCAGTTCAGAGTGTACAACGCCTCTCACCCAGAGTCAGCTGGGACAGGCTCCAGCACGCTCGCGACCCGAGTGAGGATGAGCGGTACGGAAAATGGATGGATGGGATGCGATTAATATTGAAAGTAGCAAACTTATTTTATATTTGCATGACAGCTGAGAATATTAACAGTGTCTGTAGAGTTAAATGTTGTGACTGTCTCAAGATTATTAAGGAAATACGGAATTTTCCAAAAACTAAAATTTATTGTGGATGAATTGTGTTTGAATTTAATAGTTTCACTGTACTTAAATACTTTTTTTGGGGGGGGGGGGCAAGGAAAAACAAGGTGAAACCCTGTATTAAATGTCATGTCAAATGGAAAAACAACAAGAAAACTGAGCATTTCAAGTTTTCAATCACCGTGTCAACCATCGTTTATACAGATTGGCAGATTAAAATGGATTTATGGACAAATAGGGACATTGTTTAAGTCCTGTCTTCAAGAGCTGTCAAAAGCAAAGAATAAACTGGGGTCTACTGTAATGGCAGTTACCTTGCGGTGTTAAGTAGAGGGTGTTGGGTTCCGACCAGTTTCTTGACATGCATGGCGACGTTACTGAACTCATCACTGAGTAGGCACCGGAGGCTCATGAAAGAACTTGGATAACCCACGATCTTCTCGGCGTCAGACACCACTTTACTCCAGTTTGAAGGTGCTGGGCTGGAAAATAGACCCAATGTCCTCCGCCCTGGTACGGACTGGACTGTAAATGACAGTCGCGTCCACACAGGCGCAAACATTTTCCCTCTAATATTATATCACCGATTCTTCAGGCTTGTCATCTAATGCCATCTTACGACTGAGTATTTCCGATGCGACATCTTGTCAACTTTGTGTTACAGACGCAACTCACTACCTTGCAAACAGCTGTTCCACAGCACACGACCTGTCAGCGGGCGCCGCCATCTTGACAGACTGTAGACATGACGTCACAATATGCGACGTCACTTCCTGTGGAAGTCTCTAAAGTACTATCAAATTATCTAACGTAAAATAAACGTTCATTAAACTGTGTACTATTATTAACATTTATATTTTGTTGTGAAAGTGTCACATCCACTTATTTAAATTATGTTTGATTGAATTGAATAATTATTTCAGGTCTCTTAAACATAATAGCAAATCAATAATGTAGGTCGGTAATTGATATCCATTCTGATTAGTTTTTTTAAAAATTAAGTCTCACTGATCTCTTTTTATATAATGGAATCTTTTGTTTGTCTGCTTGTTTTTTTACTTGTATTTCATTTGTATTATCATCATTTAAATTGAATTCATTGTATTCTATAACATTGTGAATTCCATTAAGAAAATTGTGCAAGCTATGTCAGCTCGAATATCTGATATTTGTATGTCTTTAATTGTCAATTACAATAAAACAAAACAACAAATACAACAGTTCATTTATGTTTCACATGATCATATACATTATATTTATCATTAATACCAAATAGGCTTACAAGAGTAGAGATAGTGACAGCTATTCAACCCCTGGCAGGCAAACCGTGGATAAATCCAAGATAAGAAAAGTTTAAAAAAAAACAAAAAAAAACATTTAATGCTACGTGCTCCATGAACTACATTGAAAACAACATCGCTCACGTCTCACAGATGACAGCGTATACAATTGTGTGTGAAAACGAAGGTGATGCCTACAACCCTGATGTGCCGACACTGCAGCAGAGGTTCAGGAGCAAAAATCACATAAATACATAAATACTTTGGCTCTTATTTGTCAAATGTATATTTGAGTTCTTTTTAATTCAAGCAGACAACATTTTTGATTTGCATTTTTGGTTGGCTGGAGGAGGATAATTTAAGTTTGGCTTTATTTCATGAATAAGAATACGATTAGAATAGAAATTGACTATTTTATTTGAAAGTAAGCTTCAACCAAGCATCTTTTTTCAGTGTTTAAAATGTTTTTGCTACCTGCAGAAATGCAATTTCATGTTGTCTGTAGCAGTTCATTGTTTTCATAAATGCAATACACTTTACAATTACAGTTCAACATATTTTGTTGTTTTTAAATGAACGATATATGCAGTGTTATCCTCACTTTAGATGTTAAAAGGGTTTTGTGGCTCCTGGTGTTTTTTTTTTTCCTTCTTTTTTTGTGGGAGACAATCGAAATGTATAGTATACAGGTACAGCTCATTAAATTAGGATATATTTATCCTAGGGCGGCACAGCAGAAGACTGGTTAGCACATCTGCCTCACACTTCTGAGGACCGGCGTTCAAATCCCGGCGTTCAAATATGCTCCAGCACGCCCATGACCCTAGTGAGGATAAGCGGAACGGAAAATGGATGGATGGATGGATAGTTATTCTAATTTATTGAGATAACATACCTAAATAAATTGTGCAACAGAGGCCTGCAGATGGCTATACAGTAGATGTGATTATTATTTTTTTGTTCTTAAATTTTTAGTGTAACTGTGTGAGGCTTCAGGCTTTGTCCATATTGCATTTTCCAGCGAATACACCACATCTGTAGTAGTCATCTGCAGGCTTCTGTTGCACAATTTATTTAGGTATTTCATTAACTCAAATCATTTCTCTAATTCCATGAGATGTACCTGTAAATGATCATCCTCCAGGAGGGGTGATTCCATAGTTTTTGGCAGGGCTTGTTTATGGTGAAGCTTTGTTAAAAGGTAACGGACTGTAACTTCCAGGAAGAGGTGGTGGAATCAAGTGGGGGTGCACACAGTTTTTCTGCCCGCCATTTATGTGCCCCGTTGCCCCTCACCCATGTTTTCACACTCCTTATTTATTGCAGTGGGCGGTGACTAGCCGAGCATATGTTGCTGATCAGTAAGATAATTATGTATTATTCCTGGAAATTAAAGTATTTTTTATTCCAGAAATTTACCTGTGAGTATTTATTTATTTTTATTTTTTTTTGCTCTCCCATATTTTCTGCCCGTGGCATTTTCATGACAATGGTTAATTCATTAATATCCAATTGTTGTACTAAATAGTTTTGCGAAATATAAGAAAACATACTCTTTTTGTTGTTGTTGTTGTCGGTGCTATGTTAAGTTGTATCTGCTACATTTTGTGTGCATTCCCACTTCTGAAATCAATGTGTATTTAATTACTGAGCATGGCTGCCCTCCCTGTGGCAAGTAACTTCTGGGCACCTGTTCGCCTCTCGCAGACCCCCCCCCCCCCCCTGCTAAGCCAGCTGTAGCTGCTGAATGGATGCGACTGCACTGATTGCGCTCCGCGAGAAACTGAGAAGACGCAGTCTACCTCGAATCATCAACACGTCATATAATGTTTCAGCATAGGCCCCTCCCCCTGTCTCCTTTCCCCCTCGCTCTACCTCTCCTTTGACTCCTGGACAGAGGCGGCACAACACTGGTGCGCGGACCGCGGAGGGCACGGGCAGAAGATGGCTGACGAAGCCCGGCAGGGCAAGCCCTCGGCGGCATCGCCAGCTTCCCACGGGCCGCTGAGAAGCCGCAAGACATCCGCCGTCCGGCGCGTGTAAAGAGGAGAGAAGTATCGGCGACAAAACATGGCAGAGATGGAAAAAGAAGGCAGACCTCCGGAAAATAAAAGAAGCCGAAAACCAGCCCACCCGGTGAAAAGGGAAATTAATGAAGAGATGAAGGTAATGGATCTGCATGCTGTTTGCGCGTGGAGTGCTCGCGAGGAGCATGCGTGTTGAAGCGCCAGTCGCCCCTGCTGCTAATGATGCGCCCGAGACTATTATGTTGCACGCGAGACCAACTTCAAATGTGTGTTACATTGGAAATGCCCAAGTTCTATTGTTTTGAGTCGCATCTTCATGCTATCGCTTCTCGGTTTGAACAAGTTGGAAAGCAGAAAGACTCGCCGAGCGTTGGTCTCTGTGGCTTTGTGGCACCCATTTCGCCGGCCGTGTTTCCATACAAATCGACGCGCCTCGAGCCTCCGCTACTATTCTTACTACAAACGCAACGCGCGGAAAGCGTTGAAAGCGGGGTGGGGGGGGGGGGGGGGCTGAGTCAATTGGAGCGTGCGTTTGTATGCGTGTGTGCTGCGCGGTGTGTGCTGATCCAGATGTGCGTCCGTCGCCAGCTTTACGCGCTCGTCCACAAGAGCACATTGTCTTCCGTGTTGGGCCTGCAAAGGTTCGGCGCCTACCCCCCCCCCCCAAAAAAAAACAACAACAAAAAAACACGTCCGTTCCATGAGTGGCTTTTTGTCCGGTACTTGAGCCCGGTGCGGTTAATTGAGGAGAAGCAAAGTGATGCTGCTGGCGTTTGGCGTGTGTGCAGCGAGAGACATGCAGATGTTCTTGTGTGTCGCTTTGTCTGCCATCTCGGCCTTGTTTTGACACATTTCGACCAGTCACATTCAAAACACTCCTCTGGGTGGATATTTAGGCGATCACACGTGGGCTAATTGTGGGAATTGTGATTTTCGGCTGTCAGGAAAAGCGCTGGGCTGCTGGCTCTCAGCGAGACCTGAAACAACCCTTTTGTTTGGACCCATCCGGTATGAGGACGCCTCCATGTGTCTCTATTACCCTAAAATATATACGTTTTTTTAAAATAAATGTATTCCGATGTAACATGGATATATTTTTTATTGATTATCATGATTATTACTGGTGTATTGTATATTGTCGTAATAGTACACGAAAATCATTTTTTGTTGCATACCGTTTCATTCATCATTCCTTGTTAACATAGTTTTCTTTGACCTGCTCATTCTTAGTGGGGGTGTCAGACTGGGGGGGGGGGGGGGGAAACAAAAAACTATCAGTATCATGTTATCACAATACAATACTGCATTTATTTTACCACCTATAATTGGAATTCATTGACTTTAAAAACTAATTTACACCAACTCGTGAGCCTCAGTACACGGGATCAGTCAAAACATTAGACAGCTGTCAGTATAATGCAGAACAGTTACCGCAAACCACATAGAAAAACATAGTTCAATTAATTCCTCTCTGACCGTGTCAATCAAACCTGCTGTGTACTATTAACTTTAAAATGTTGTGAGAGCTGTAACTAATGTTGTGACGAGGCCAATGTAAGAGGTACTGTATATCTTTTTTTAAAATACAAAATGTTAGCCCTCTCCCTCAAATGATGTGTCTTGTGTTGGGATATACTGTAGGTCATCTTTCAGTGTTCTTGTGATGTAGACCTTTGTTACACAAGAAGCGCTCAGGTTTGTTTGTCATAAGTGCCATTGGTAAATACAGTATCATGACAACAGAATCCTCGCAGGGCGATCATTCAGATGACGAAACTTCGGCATACTGTAATTCACCAAAATAATACTTGGTCAATGTGAAATGGCGATTAGCAGACAGTGCTGCACGGGTAAAGCGGAGAGAAAACACTACGGAATTGCTTTCGATGTGAGGAGAAGTTGCATTAAATGGATGTGGTTAAGGTGTCAAAACACTTGAAAGTGAAGACACAATCAAGAGTAGCTCACTACTCAACCTTGAATTTTTTTTTATTTTTTGTTTAAAGACCCAAACAGGCTAAAAAAAAAAAAAAGGTGTGTTTTTTCACCTTCATAAAGTATAAGCAATTGTTAACATCGTATGTACAGTAATTCATCCCCTCTGAAACCTAATGGCAAGGAAATTGACACAACATGTTCTATTCTATATTTCTACATCATTTCATCTTTAATATTTTATCCCAAAGCTGGAGGGGAAAAAAACACAGGCACATACACAAATACACAATGTTCCCTTGTGAGTACTCCGCTGGAAATCTTAACAGTCTGACAGTGTTTCCTTCATCTAGCTGCAGCTTAAATGTGTGCCATGGCAAACTAAGCTCTGGTGAGTAATCACGAGGAAGAAGGAGTGGGCATGGAGGCGAGAGGGGGGGCAAAGAAAGAGGGGAGAAAGGAATGTATGGCACACAGGGCTGGTTAAGCTGTAAAAACTGTAACCTGAGCGTCTCCAACGGATCAAATATCAAGGAAAGGAGAGGGAAATGAAAGCAGAGTGGGAAAAGGGTCAATAAAGTAGCGAAGGGAAAAGTGGATAAGCTATCAGCAAAAGGGAAAGTTCGCATGTGGCTTTGGGAATTTTGGGTTCTGTGACCTGCTGTGGTTTCTAGCCGCTGTCATCATTAGTGGAAGCCATAATGGCTATATTGGTCTTACTGCAGGAGTAAAGAGGCTTGAGAAGCCTGCTGGATTTAGAATGTGTTTTTTTTTTAATTATCCGCTCCTGAAAATATTGCAGATAAATGCCAATGTGCATTTTGCATCTACATGGATAGTCGAGGAATGTTAGCCATTTTTTTACGTTTTCTGAACCTGAAATAACTTCAGGAGTTACAGCATGATTGTTCGCTACGTGTGTGAGGAGAATCCTGGACCTGTTCCATTACAAAACTGCTTCAAGATGCAGTTTGGCCCAAAAGTATTTTGACAATTGCAGCATTTTTATGATTAGACCACCACAACGGAGTCGTAACAGAACAATCAAGATGTGACAGAAGTGTAGACTTAAAGCTTTAAGAGGTTTTACAAAAATACGTGATTCACAGTTTTTGAATGACAGCCTAAATGTTTGTTGATTGACTGATTGAGTTTTCATGTATATTTTACAGTACTATATAACATTTGGTAGGTTTACATTAAAGCACAACATACAGTATTCCCAAATTAATATCAGATCAAACGGGTCAGTCATTCCATGTTATAACTCTTGAAAGTCACATGTCAACCTCATGGTGGTGCTAGAGTAAAAGTGGGGTGATCACTCAAGTCTTACATGGCAAGGCTGAAGGAGAGTGGTCAGCAATGTCGCCTCGCAGGAACAAGTGGAGGTGTTCAGATCTTGGCTTGGATCTTATGGGGAGATTTCTGAGAGTCCATGTCAATGTCTACTCAACTCCAAAGTATTGGAACCGTGAGGCTAATTCCTTTTGGAACAAAAAATATTTGGGTTTGACATCAGAAGATGAATATGAGACAAGAGAGCAATATTTCATCCTTTATTTCAAGGAATTTACATCTGGATTTGATACACAACGCATTGTTCATGTGAGCAAACATATTGCAACATTTGGCTGACAGGTGTTTTTTTTTTTTTTGTGTACTATTACATTGATTATTCAAACAATTGGTACAGGAACTTGCCAAAAGTATTTGCTCACCTGCCAGATATGAATTTAAGTGATATCACATTCTTAAGTCATAGGATATAAGACATCGGTCCACACTTTGCAATTTTAACAGCTTTAACTCTTCTGGGAAGGTTCTCCACGAGGTTTAGGAGGGTGTTTATGGGAATTTATGACAATTTTTCCAGAAGCACATTTGTGATGTGACCCACTGATGTTGGACAAGAAGGTCTGTCTCTCAGTCGCCGCTCCAATTCATCCAAAAGTGTTCGATAGGGTTGCGGTCAGGATTGTACAGGCCAGTCAAGTTCTATCCATCCATCCATCCATCTATCCATCCATTTTCTCTACCGCTTATCCTCACAGGTGTCGCGGGAGTGCTGGAGCCTATCCCAGCTATCTTCGGGCAGGAGGCGAGGTACAACCTGAACTGGTCGCCAGCCAATCGCAGGGCAAGATGTAGATTTCTCTCGTCATTTTACAAAAATAGTGTTAATATTACCATGGAAAACCATGACATTTTGTGGGAATAAAGTCCTAATGTTAGGAGAAAAAAAACTAATAAGAATAAAGTGCTAATATAACAACAACTCCTGTAATTTTTGCAGCAAAAAAAAGGTCCTCGTGTTACACGAAGAAAGTCAGTTCATCCACATAAAACTCTCTCATCCATGTCTTTATGAACCTTGATTTGTGGTCTGATGCAAAGTCATGTTGGCACAGGAAGGGGCTATCTACAAATTGTTCCCACAAATTTGGAAATGTCTAAAATATTAGCCCCTGAGCTCCGATGAAAGAGAACTCTGAGTGCTTCATCATGCCAAGAGATTTTGGACAGTCAGAAAGTTTGGGGATTACTCCTTCCTCTTCCAACATGTCTGTGCACCAGTCCAAGAAGCAAGGTCCATAAAGACATTCATGAGAGAATTTGGTATGGAGGAACTTGACTGGCCTGCACATAGTCCTGACCTCAACCCAATAGAGCACCTTTGGGTTGATTTCGAGTAGACAGTGAGTCAGGCCTTCTCATCCAACATCAGTGTTCGACCTCACAAATATGCCACTGGAAGAATGGGCAAAAATTCCCACTCCTAAACCTTGTTGAAAGCCTTCGCACAAGAGTTGAAGCTCTTGCAGCTCCAAAGGGTAGACCAACATCCAAGATCAAGATCACTTGACACAAAAATGATGATAAACTGTTATTTCTAAATAAGCACTTTCAAAATCCTCTGCCCTCTTAAGCCCATGCTGTTTTCCCCAAAGTTACAGAAAATAATTATACAACCTGCCATACCAGTGATGAGAAACATTTTACGCACAGAATACGTTCTAAAATAATATATTTTGCACTTTATGTTGGAAAATTACTTGGTCAAACATCGTTCTGTAATACATAGTCATTCACAAGAGCCAAAAAGACACAAAAATGCAACGTAGCACATACTGTATATGGTAAAGATACAGCTGCCCGTGATTATGCACATGGCCAGCAGGTGGTTTCGTGTACAATGAAGCATCAAGAAATGAACCATTACTTGAACCAATCGCTGAAGTGTTACGAAGCTTCATCTTGCCATCACTACTGACCATGAATCAACATGACAGGATATGGACACATGGGGTGAGACAAGATGACCTTTGACATATGAGAATGCCAACTGACAAAGACAAAGACAATGACACCTGACAATGACAATGACTTGACAGAAACCGGGGAACTAAATACAACAAATTGGCGAGACAAGACACCTGGGCAAGACACAAGTGGCTGGAGGGAGCTGATTGGTCGACACAAGGTAGAAGGTTGATGAGAACCATTATTATATGGCCAGGGCCACTTGTTGCTTGGCAGAATTCGTAGAGCACAATCATACTGTATATCAACGACATACTATATATACTGTCCATACTATATTAAAACTGTCTGTGGCTGATCAGTGTATAGTTGCTTTCTCTGTTGCCATCCAGAGCCAACATTTGTGCTTCTGCTTTGATAAAACGCCAAGCAGGATTAGATTCCACTCGTTCTAATCCTTCCACTTTCTCCAAGTTGTGGGGTGACACAAGGGACAGGGCGCTCGGAAGGAAAGTGAGACCGAAAGAAAAAGGTGCTGTTTTCTTCTCCTTTGCAGTTTTTTTTCTTTGCATTAGATTACATTTAATGTGACTGCCACTCTTTTTGTCCAATGGGAACCATTGGTTTGATGCTGTGGTTGTGCACTTCGACACTACCTACAATATTAAGCCACACTCTTCACCTAAGATAAGGAAGTCATAGTTCATGATGATGAAAAAGAATAAAGTCAGTCTGCATTTTACAAAAATTAAGTGGTATAAAAACATACCTGCAAAATGGACTTAAATATCTTGTTAAGTTCAAGGACACTTGTGAAATGTTCTCACGGAATCATTTCTTCAAAAAACTTTGATACCTCCTATGACAGTAGGTGGTGATGTTCAGAGTCAGGCCCTAGGGGGGGTTTGAAGAAAAAAAAAAAAAAGGCCCACGTGGTCATCAAAGTTGCTTGTTGCTCATTGCACACACACGCATACCTAATTTTGTTATATTGCTGCCAAAAACAAGATGCTGGGCCAGTGCTATGTTAGCCGTTGACTGACTGAGCTGTGATGGCTATCTTAGCTGGCTATGACCTTTTGAAAAAATTCCAGTGCGTGTCGTTAAATTTTTGTTGGGCATCTTGAATGCTGACAAATGCTTTGCTTCCATACAGGAATAAATCAATAAATAAAATAATTTTTTTTGCGCTATGTTCATGTGGATTTACGAGATGTAACATGACATCAAACAGAAGAGATGCATTTCAGTTTTTGAACGATCCGGGGGGGAATGTCACTTCTGTGGATGCTCCCGTGTTTGTGATCTCAAAAGTAGCATCACTACTGAAAAGCTATTTGATGTTAAAAACTGAGAAATGCAATTAAACTTGTCACATCGATACTGCCCATGATCAATTAAGAGACTATTAGTGCAAAATGCAGTGTCACATAGATGGGGCTTTTGACGGCAAGGAAGTGGAGAACACAAGTGCAGGGAAGCAGGGAGGCAAGGCAGGAGTCTCAAAAATGATAATTCCAAAACAAAGGCAAACTAGGATAATGGAAAAAGCTAACTAAACAAAGTCCCAAAACTGATAAAGTAACACTGGAGTAAACCTAAAACTGCAAACAAGACATGACGACAGATATAACTGAGCGACACAACTAGCAACTACGACATATGACAATGACAATGAAGTGACCAGGACTGAAAGTAACCAGGGAACTAAATGCACACAAATTGACGAAACAACGAACACCTGGACAAGACGAGTGGCTGGAGGGAGCTGATTGGTCGACACAAGGTAGAGGGTTGACGAGAACAGGTGGACACAATAACTAACTGAGCGCACAAGACATGCACGACATCGGACACAGGGAAAACATGATACCAAACACAATCCAAACCAAAACATAGACCATGATATGCAGTTTATGCTGTCATACTGGATGACCACGTTCCAGCTCTTTTGGCAGCAACAGTGAGATTGGCAATGTCTGCATGTTAAAAATAGTTACATACACAGTACAGCTGTCCTGTTCAGCTGCACGGTGGTGCAGAATGGTGGATCTGCATGCCTTTTTATGAGGGAACTTTTTGCTGTTCCGATATTCTGAATGATCACATTTTAAATGCTTTACACAATGATGTTCCTTTTCACACCGAATGTACATGAATGGGATGCTCCAATTTCATCTTCCCTTGAATTGGAATGTGGCTTACCTTCATGTGACATCCACCCATTGTCCAAGCCACCATTGTGGTATTTCATATCAATACAGATCAATAGCTACTGTCAGTGGTCATTAACAATGCCTGCTCAGCACCCAGTGACTCAGTGACTCCTTGGCCTCGTTGAATTTGTTCCATTTTATTTTATTAAACAATCCATCCAATCTATACTATTTATACATTATAGGTATTTTGAAAAACTGCAATGTCACTGCTTTCTGTTGAAGAGATAAGGTAAATAGTTTAGTATTTTTCAGGATTTTGGGGTGCCCTGCGGCCCTGTATCCCGCTAGACTAGATAAGCCCCTGCACTGAGTAGGAGCTGAATCCCATCTCCCCATAAAAAAACGAAACAAGAGCAATCTGTTGGAAGCTGACTATTTTAAAAGCAGTTATACTTGAGGGTCATTATTGTGATATGTTCACAAATCGGACCTTGACACAGAGCAGAATCATTTTTGTTTCTGAAACAGAATTATCTTTATTCAGCGTTATGAAAAGAAATTTTTGCTACTGGAAGTGTACATGCTGCTGCCTTTCATTCAGACGGTATGTGTTCAATTCCTCGTTAGTGGTCCAATACTGAACCACTGATGGTGCCAAGCCCGGATAAAAAAAAGGGTGGGGTGTATCAGGACGGGCACGCGGCGTAAAAACTTTCCCAAACAAATTAAGTGACTGGCTGTGGTGACCCCTGATGTGATAAGCCAAAAGTCACAACTACATGAAGAGATGGTTTGTTAGTATTTTAGTTGGAAGTACTTTCTTTCTGTCTTTGAATATTTAGAAAAACTCTGCATAAAAACAATCTATTATTATTATTAGTTGTAGTCATAGTAGTGGTAGGGATGGTGGACACCCATGGGGGATGTGGGTGTTGTAGGCCCACCACTTTTTCAACAACCGCTGCAGGTTTGACACCACTGGTCAGTACTTTAACCACAACTTAAAGGTTGTATTTAAAATCCAATTTTTGGTTTATAAAGGCAAAAACCACAAAATAACATAACACAATTGTGCAAATACTGGAAATGTACGTTCCTGCATACTTGTGCTTTGGGCCAATAGGTTTGACAACTGTATTATTGCTTACTGGACGTTTTCACTTTAGTTTTGCCATTGATATCCTTTATATTTTTAAATAAAATTTGATACTATAATTGGCTTAATTCTTTAATAAATGATTTTAAGTAATTGTAATTTCGGATATGGTGCTTTATATTTTGTAACACACCCCACAAACTGTCTAATTCTGTCACTGCTTTTCACCTTTTGTTTGTTTGCAGAGTTTTGCAGAGAACACCATGAACGAGCTGCTGGGGTGGTACGGCTACGACAAGGTGGAGCTGAGGGATTCAGACAACTTGGATATAGGCGAAACACCGCAGCACATTTCTGTCCTTAAAGGTGCTAGATACTAACAACTATGAGGGATGCGCATTTACTACATTAAAATGTAATGTAAATTACATTGGCAGGTCATACATTTGTTACTTGGGCCTTAATGAGGTCTTACTCGATTTAATTCAAATCTTAATACCACTACAATGACATCATCTGGAGCAGCAGTTCAGAATCAATATTTATCTAATAATGGGACAAAAACTTTAAAAATGAATAAAATACATCATACATCCCTGAAATGATGATTATTCAATATACTGTATTCATTTGTGGAGATGGCTACAATTGTGTTTTGCTATTTGAATTCAGCCGTCACAGTTTTCAGAGGATGGAAAAATGCTGACGTCATCGAACGGAAGCAAGGTTGCCCCTCTGAGGTGAATTTGAAGTCTGATTCGTTAAAGAAACAGTCCCAATGCTAATTTTGTTAATCAGCAAGAAGTACCTTTTCCAATCTGGTGGAAGCACATTAAATTGTTCTCCCTTGTTCTGCCTTGAGATACGAGAGACCCGACTTACGCGTTTTCGACATGCAAGTCATCATTTGGCTGATTTTTTGTTTTGACTTACGTGCAAAAATGTGAGATTCAATCGCTATATGGTGGCAGTGAACGAAACTCAACTCGCGTCAGAGCAAGCAGCAGTGTGGCAGATAGTAAACAATTCTTCCAAAAAGGAGGCTTCAAGCTGTTTATTTCCACTTCCAATTGAAGTTTACGACCAAAGTAAACATAAAACAAAGATAATTACATGTTGTGTATTAAAACAAACCATGTACCGTTGCCTTATAATAGTCGGTTTAGTTAACGCTAACAAAAAATGCAAAACGCAATTGACGGGCTAACGAGTAGCATCTGTGTCACAGTGTTGGAACCCTTTCATCAATGGATATTTGAACACAGACGGTAGAGCAACACATGGAGACACAAAAAATAACAATACTCAGATATATCTTTATCCTCTGCGTAGAACTACTGATATTACTATGGCTTACTGATATCAGTTGTGTCGTCTCCATGTATATCCGTATCTCTGTATTATACTGTCCCCAGGTGGCCACACGCACATACCAGAAGGAGTAGCACATTATCCATTGAATGGAAGCAAAAACTGTGGCATAAACTGTTTAATCCTTTAAACTCTACTTTAATTTTGTCATTACAGTATGTTTGTATAGTGCTTTTTTAATTGTTAAAACCCCATTCCAAAAATATTTGTAATTTGTTTGGTGCGAGGCTGGAATGGATAAATGGAATTTCCATTTATTTCAATAGGGAAAGATGATTTGAAATACAAGTATTTTAAGTTATGATCATGGTCACGAAACAAATTAAACTCGTATCTCACTGTACGCTGCTGGCAAAGATAGATGAGCAAAGATACATTATTTGTAAGAAATAAATGAGAATTGTCAGACCGATTGGGTGAAATTGGATAATTTATTGCGGCACACCTGATGATGCACACTCACGTGTTGCGGCATAGTGGTTGGGAATCACTGGCTTATGTCACATCGGCTGCGATTGGCTGACGACCCGTTCAGGGTGTACCCCGCCTCTCGCCCACAGTCGGCTGGGATAGGCTCCAGCACGCCTGCGACCCAAGTGAGGATAAGCGGTATGGAAAATCAATAGATGGATGTTACATCGGTCAGCATTACTGATGTTGAACGCCTCGTGTGGATTTGATTGACATGGGAGTCAATCTTAACTCCTGCTAACAGCCAATCAACGTCGGTGCAAAATAAAATCTTTAAATTAAAACAACATTAATCAACATAAACAACAAGCCCAAATCGTTTGTTGAATCATAATGTGTGGCGCGGGATGAAGTGGAGTTACTGCTGAATTTAACATTTTAATGTATTGGGTAGTTTACAAAATCTGATCTACAACATAGTGTTAAATATCAACTGAAATAAAAACAGAATACATCCATCCATCCATTTTCTGAGTCGCTTCTCCTCACTAGGGTCGCGGGCGCGCTGGAGCCTATCCCAGCTATCATCGGGCAGGAGGCGGGGCACACCCTGAACTGGTTGCCAGCCAATCGCAGGGCACATACAAACAAACAACCATCCGCACTCACATTCACACCTACGGCCAATTTAGAGTCTCCAATTAATGCATGTTTTTGGGATGTGGGAGGAAACCGGAGTGCCCGGAGAAAACCCACGCAGGCACGGGGAGAACATGCAAAGTCCACACAGGCGGGGCTGGGGATTGAACCCCGGTCCTCAGAACTGTGAGGCTGACGCTCTAACCAGTCTTCCACCGTGCCCCTTTTTATTTATTGATTAATTATCGTGACAGGCCTAGTAAAAAAAGTATTGTTCATGTTTATTAGACAAAGCTCATGGATGACTCGCCAATTACACTCAGATCTGGGGCCGCTATAAAAGTTTACATTTTAAAACACCAATGCTTTAGTAGTAGTATATATAATAGTTATCATGTTGTCAAAAAAGGGCATGGTCCACACAAGATAGAGATGGAGTTTGTTTTAAAAACAAAAAGGACTTTGGACGTGAACATGATGAGCCTGTAGTAAAATGAAGCATGTAACTTTATAAAATGTTTTCCTTTTTTGTGGTGTGAGCTGTCCTGTCGTATTTCACATTTCGTGATAGTCAGACAGAACAATGCAGTGTATTTTCAAAAATACATATTCTCTGTTTAAGTTGCATTCAAAGCCAAAACCCACTGTCAGAAAACATACACGATTTATTAATTCTGGCATGCACCGAACAGAAAGTTGCCCCGTAATTCACATTTTTTAGGTTCTTTGCTCTGTCGTGATAGAGGGTGCAGTGAGGGCTACAGCATCTCATCAGGTTTCCTTGTATTTCCATCACACAGAAAACTTGTTGCCAAAAATTCCAGCTTCAAGACAGAGCAGCGCAGTTTCTCTGGATGGAGCCAACAGCTCCCAGTCTCTGCTAAACTCCAGAAATGGAGTGTCAGAGCACCCCACTATACACTCCACCTCTACAACCAGCACCAAGGAACATGGCAACCAGCCCATCACTGTCCCAGTGATACCCCCGCCACTGATCAAGCCCCCAACAGGTACCGACAGCTTTTTTTTTTTTTTTTTTTTTTTTTGCCCTCTTTGATTTACACAACCACAGACATACAGTAAGACACACATGAATCTATATCGCTTATCGGAGTTGGGATCACATTGGCAAATCTCAAGCAATTCCCAGGTCATTTTGTCTTGGGCATGTCAAGTCACAGATCATCTCCAAGTTAAGTCGCCAGTTATCTCAAAGTCAATTCAAGTCCTGTGATAAGTCACCTTAATAATGCTCTTGGAGCCATATTACAATATTGTGATTTTTTTTTACATGAGTTTTATTGTTGTTTTTGTTTCAATGACCGCCAGAATAGGGATAAATATAAGCTCCAGGTAATGAGTGGGAGGTGTGTGAATCCGGACAGGTCTTCATAAAAAGACAAATCCAATAAGGTCAAATCGTTATATATTTAGACAATTCATCCCACCTGAATGCATGTACAACACCTCATCGTGTCTCAACTTAAGTCCTGAGTCTTTAACTCCCAAGTCTTTTCGTTATTGTCAAGTCACAAGGCATCAAAACAGTGACTCGTGTTGAGTTCAAGTCAAAATGACTGAAGTAACTGCCAATTAACCAACTTAGAGTTCCAGCTGACCTAACTTGCATGTTTGCGACTGTGGGAGGAAACTGGAGGACACAAAGAGAACCCACACAAACATAAAGTGAGCGTACAAACTCCACAACAAAAGGCTGATGTCCTGTGTTACATCAAAATTGACGGCCATCCATCTTTTGGAATAGTTGCAAAAAAAGCTACAGGAAGTCAATGTAAAGAAAAAGCACTTTCAGTTACTCCTTAATAAAAATGATGGGTTGAATTTAGAATTGTACAGCTTCAGGGCATTCGAATACAGAGGTTCAATTGTTCCCCAACCTTCTTTGCACCACGGTTAGGAGTCGGCATTTATTTATTTATTTTTTTGCCTCGCTTCTGCTTCCTCCTTCGCCGTTCGTGGTGCGTCCACGTCTGGGCGCGATGCAGGAGTGGGGGTCGGAGTTATTGTAGGCAGCCAGACCAGACTGCAGTTCCGTAGCTCCTCAATGAGAGTAGACTTTTAACTTCACAAAAGTAGTTCTGCCTGTGTCGAGCAGCAACCTACGACTGTATCTGTAGCAGAGCGGACTTGGTGCGTGAGAGTTAACTGTTTCGATAAACCCGTATTTGAAGTGGGACTCCTGATACAATGTTGTTTCGTTCGCGAACGTTTCGTTCAAAAGAACAAATCTTTTCAGTTAATGTAATGAGCTGAATTAGTTTATGAAATGATTTAGTTCTTTGAACTCTGCCGCCGTTAGCCAGCCCGCTCGGACCGGAAACAGAAGCGTTCGAGCCGGCTGGGACGGGAAACGGAAGCGTCATTCTTTCTCTGCGGCCCGGTAAAAAATGCCTCACGGCCCGGTACCGGTCCGCGGACCGGTGGTTGGGGTCAACTGCTCTACAGCACCTAGAGACAATAAAAATGGTCAATTCAGCATTCAAACTGTCCGTGTTCCCACGGCAGGCAGCAGGGACAGGTCTCTAATGAGCTTGCTACCTGCTGTACACCTTGTTTTTCTCCACCTGCTCAAAGTGTCAATATTGCCCCATAATCTCTCCAAGGAAATGTCCGTGCTCTGCCACCAGACTGCGGCATCATTATCTCTTGCGTCTGCTGTTGCACAGGAGGTCGGTACGCCCTTTGGAAGGTACGAGCCGCGTTGGCATCGCCGAAGAGGAGTCCCCGCTGGCCCTGCCATGGCAGGGGGGAAACAGATGGTGCGGTTCCACTTAAAGCCCAATACCCGGCCAACATCCCCTTCGAACAGCTCTCCCCTCAACCCCCACTTATACGCTGAATTATTCATGTACCCCGAAAAATCTGACAAAGGCCCTTTTGAAGTGCAGGTACATATACATATATCAGGAAAGTCTGAATAATTGTGAGAGTGTAGCTCCCTCCTAATGCAGATGTGCATGTTTTGAGATGGCCTTGTTACGAGGTAACAGGAAGGTGTTAAAAATTGAATAACAGTTCACCTCAAAATGCGTCTTTCCACGAAAATGAAGACTATATTGTATTGTGAGTCCACATGGGCCCTCGATCTTGTTCATTACACAATATTCCATTCATTTATTCCAAGCAATTTACACATACAGTCAATTTTCCTTTTTTTTATTATTATGAGCAGTGGGCATTAGTCCAGAAATAGAACACAAAGACAGATAAAGACTCTTAGATTTAGATGAGGAAGAGAGGAGAAATATCAGTTATGTACTTGGTGTCCATTGTCCTGTCTTAAGAGCTTGAGGGAGTGATTCTCTTAATTGTGAGTTAGTCTTTAACTTCAAATGGGATGGCCCTGTGGGTGCATTAATCCCAACAAGAGGTGAAAAGCCTGGCCAGCATATGATGAGAGGTTCAGCAGGGGCGAGAGACTAATGGCTGTGCTTTTTTTCCCCCCTCACACCCGCATAGTCATAATGTGAAAACTAGGAGCCACAGAGTGACTCTCAGAGGATCTCTCTTCACTTATCACAACAGCATCAGCACTAAAAGCCTGCAGCTCATCACTGGTCACAGAGCCACATCTTAACACCAAAGAGGCTTTTCAGTGTCACTGAGGGTCTCTTCAAATTATTTGTTGTCCACACTAACCACATTGCAGCACTGCTACATACATTTTAATGAGGGCGTTAAACATTTGTACGATTTTGAATAATATCTGAAGATAGTTGTATTTTCACTGGTTGCTCCATTCGGTATACCTGTACAATCTAATGAGATCCTCTACAATTTAGAGCTATTTTTTTTTATAAATCTGTCTTTAACAAAGATAATGTTGCTTGGTTTTGACTGCGACTGCCGGGGACCATTAATTTGTATATATATGTATATATATATATATATATATATATATATATATATATATATATATACACACACACACACACAAACACACACACACACACAGTATTATAATATTTTACCCATCGTACACTGAACAAAAATATAAACGCAACCTTTTTGTGAGCTGGACTTTCTTTTTCTACATACAAAATATTTCCCTCAAATATTGTTCACAAATCTGTCTAAATCTGTGTTGTCGAGTTAATCCATCCCACCTCACAGGTGTGGCATATCAAGATGCTGATTAGAGAGCATGATTATTGCACAGGTGTGCCATAGGCTGGCCACAATAAAAGGCTACTCTGAAATGTGCAGTTTTATCACACAGCACAACGCCACAGATGTCGCAAGTTCTGAGGGAGCGTGCAATTGGCATGCTGACTGCAGGACTGTCCACCAGAGCTGTTGCCCGTGAATTGAATGTTCATTTCTCTACCATAGGCCGTCTCCAAAGGCGTTTCAGACAATTTGTTAGTACATCCAACCGGCCTCACACCCGCAGACCACGTGTAACCACACCAGCCCAGGACCTCTACATCCAGCATGTTTACCTCCAAGATTGTTTGAGACCACCTGGACAGCTGCTGCAACAATCGGTTTGCATAACCAAATAATTTCTGCACAAACTGTCAGAAACCGTCTCAGGGAAGCTCATCTGCATGCTCGTTATCCTCATCGGGGTCTCTCGACCTGATTGCAGTTCGTCGTCGTAACCGACTTGAGTGGGCGAATGCTCACATTCGATGGCGTCTGGCACGTCGGAGAGGTGTTCTCTTCACAGAGGAATCCCGGTTTTCACTGTGCAGGGCAGATGGCATACAGCATTTGTGGCGTCACGCGGGTGGGCGGTTTGCTGATGTCAACGTCGTGGATCGAGTGGCCCATGGTGGCGGTGGGGTTATGGTATGGACAGGCGTATCTTATGGGCAACGAACACAGGTGCATTTTATTGATGGCATTTTGAATGCACAGAGATACCGTGACGAGATCCTGAGGCCCATTGTTGTGCCATTCGTCAACGACCATCACCTCATGTTGCAGCGTAATACATAATGCACGGCCCCATGTTGCAAGGATCTGTAAACAATTCCTGGAAGCTGAAAACATCCCAGTTCTTGCATGGCCAGCATACTCCCCCGGATATGTCACCCATCGAGCATGTTTGGGATGCTTTGGATCGGCGTATACGACAACGTGTTCCAGTTCGCACAGCCATTGAAGAGGAGTGGACCAACATTCCACAGGCAACAATCAACAACCTGATCAACTCTATGCAAAGGAGAAGTGTTGCACTGTGTGAGGCAATTGGTGGTCACACCAGATAGTGACTGGTGGGATTGAACCCCGCACCTCAGAACTGTGAGGCTGACGCTCTAACCAGTCGTCCACCGTGCCGCCAAATTATCCAATTTTATTAATTACAAATAAATCTATTTATGCCAGCAAAGAATCGTGACAATCAGAACAATGAAATGCACTTCCATTAGATGGCAGAAGGTATAATAAAGCTGTGTATCCATCTGACGCCGTTCATGCAACAAAATGAGTCAGGGCTTCCTGCAACTATATCACCTTTGTGTTCAATTCAATTCAGATTTCACAGTGAGTATGTCAATTTGTGGGAAAATTTAGATGAGATCATCATTTTGTCAGTATTTTTTTTTTTTGCGGTATACTGTGATATTTTTCTTATGTAAAATGGGTGCCTTGGCTCAATAAAGGTTGGAAAACACTGCTCTTGTCTAATTTTATGACTGTTCACAAACTTCATTCCTGCCCTTCGGAGGATGTTGCTATTGTCACTAACAATTGTTCTAGGGTCTTTCTTTATAGCGCACAAAAATACTCTGCTGTCAACTGATGTTTTATTTGGTCTACCTGTTTGAAGTCTGTTACTGAGTACACCACCGGCCCTCTCTTAGGTTTTGTGGGAATCTTTTGTTGTTGTTGTCGTTATCCTCCTAACTATAATTGCCAGACGAGTTACTATTTCACTATTTGTACTATGAAAACTACTGTAAAAGTTGTAATAATAATTTTAAAAATGCACCAAGCTTAAGGTGGACAAATACTTTTTTTTTTTTTTTTGCAGCACTGTAATATCTTTTATACTTTTAAGGTCTTTTTTTAGGTCTTGGATTTAAGTAGGATAAATGTATAGCTGCATCACAAATTGATGTTACTTTCCGAATGGATTGAAACTGTAACTGTAACTTAACAGTCAACAACTGCATGCTTTTCCAACAGATGACGATGCAATCAGTGTACAGATCATGTGCGCCTGGTGCCAGAAGATCGGCGTCAAACGTTACTCTCTGAGCATGGGGAGTGAGCTTAAGAGTTTCTGCAGCGAGAAGTGCTTTGCTGCCTGCCGCCGAGCCTATTTCAAGAGGAACAAGGTAAAGAAATCCCAACAATATCATTAGCAAGATGATGTCACGATACTTCTTTATTTAGCGTGTGTGCTGATCACTGAGACTGTTGTGAAAATAGTTCAGTTTAGTGCATGTACGTGTTCAAAAATTCAAATGTAAAAATGGAAATTGAAAATGCTTATAACTCATTGATTGGTCGTGAACGGTTATATGGAAGGAGCATTAGGGGATTGTACATGGTCCACTGTTTAGGTATTATACCATGTTTTGTTTTACGTGATGAAAAGATTGTTAACGTCCGTCTCATACATGCATACCCATACTGTATATACTAATTTTGACCTTTCTCTAAAAACACCCGTAACCAATGCCCATGGTGTATGATAGGATTTATCCGTTTTGATATCAGTTTTTCTCATTCCACCAGCATTTCGTTAAACAATTTCCTCTCTGTCTTGTACGTACTAAAGCTGGGATATAGAAGGAGTTACACTGTGAGTATGCTTTGTGCTGTCCTGCTTTTCTGTCCTGAAGTCAGTTATTCATCCAACACGATCACTTTCTCTGCACCCCACCAGCACAGCAAACAGCATTTGCGACACCAAGTTGTCCCCTTTTTCTTCCACTGTTGTTCATTGTCTGAATTTCATTGTGGATTTGACTATTTCAGCTCTCTTACTTTATCACTGCACTTGCTGTAAATGTATTGCCAATGCCAAGGCATGTTTGACATTTTGATGCCCAGAGTTGGGAATTAGTCACATATGTGCCGTTTACAAGTAAGACTCAAGTCTGAACCTTCAAATTTCAAGCAAGTCCCAAGTTACTGTGGCAAAAATCAAGTAAGTCAAGTCACCGACTAACTGATCATCACAAAAAGTTTATTTAAGTTCATTTCACCTATAAAAGTAAAATGAACAACAACTTAGAGTATGAACTCAAACGTATATGTACAACTTGTACTTATATTATTTAGGAAAAATACAAAGGCTATGTTTTTTTTCTCCAATGTTTCCATGAGTTACAGCTACCAAGTAGCATTGCTACTGTGATGATAATATGGAATATATGTAATCATTAGATTTCAAAATTCCATACATTGTTTTTGATGCCTGTCTGTTTCCCCAAATATATTAGTGTGTGTGGTAACGGGCAAATGAAAGGCCTTAACATTGTACTTTGGAGTGGCGGGCGGTGAGTTTGGGACCTGGGCCTTCAGTGACCTAATCACCTCTTAATAACACCATCACGTCACCAAATATAATATACAAAAATTCAAATCAGAGACAGAGGCATTCCCCCATTGAAGATTCTTACGAAAGCAAGAAGCACATTTACCTACTAATACATCAGCTATAAACAACTCCAAACCTCTCCAGTTATTGTATAACTGTATAAACTAAAATATAGCAGTTCGCAATCAATAATTATCTAATAACATGACAAAAAGGTCAAAACTTTCAATAAAATACACGGTATTGACCGGTGATGCTGATGGAGACGCAGCAGACCTCCTTTTTTTTCACCTGGCTGTCTGTGTAAGCTAGCTCATACATGCTGCTCTGAAAGTGCCCCAAAATTCTTTTCAGGGTTGAAAACAAGCCAGACAGTAATATGTTGGTTGGCCTAGCCCCACAAAGTCGAGTTTTTTTTTTTTTTTTTTTTTTTTTTTAATGTGGCCTTGAAAATGAATTGAATCATTTGTGTGATTTATAGTATGACAGAATAGGAAAATATCTTCTTTCTGAATGATAGCTCTGCTAGTCAACCATGACAGTGTTTTTTTCAGTACCTGTACAGTAAATCTAATGTGCTACCCTACAGTTTACAACAAAATCAACAGCTTCCATCCATCCATCCATCCATTTTCTGTACTGCTTATCCTCACTCGGGCCGCGGGCGTCCTGGAGCCTATCCCAGCTATCTTTGGGCGAGAGGGGGGGTACACCCTTCCAAGAGCCTTATTAATGCACATGAAGGATTATTATTTGTATTATTATTATGCAGGAATCAGCTGATACATATTTAAAATACACCCTATTTTCAATCCATCGATCCTCAATTTAAAGACATTTCATTTCTCCTATTTTACATCTATTGGCCTGATTTACAAAGAAAAAAAAAGGGTGCTCACTTTGATTGCTCACACGTAAAATTGTGAATGCTAAATTTGCATCTTTAAATACCAGATCTTAAAGCCATGTTTATACCTGACAATTGGTGCTTGCCACTGCAAATATTTTTTTGGATGCATTTTTAAACGCAGTATTACACAGGTTGGGCAAATACTGTTCATCCAATTCCCACACACTCGGGATGAGTTAAATCAACACAACATGGCTTTTATACGGTTGCTGACTTCCCTAAAATTCTCTGAACGATAGATTTCCTTTCTGTAACGCAATAATATCTTTGTTTGCCTCTTCCACTAATACTTCCAATTCCATCACTTCAAACTTTATATTCTGAATACAGTGCTTTCTAAAGCGCAAACCCCTTTTAATAAGGTGGTCTCTTGACTGTCTCCATCACTTTTACACCTGTTCCGACAGTGCAATCTGTTACAGCGAGTGAACATGCAATTTAACGCACGCTATTTGGGATCTTAGTAAAAGATCTCACGTGCCTCACATTTACTCACAACCTCACAGATAGATGTCTTCTTCTCACAATGTACAAAATAAAATAATTAAAATAAAAATATTTTTTGACAATGGGTGGCACGATGGCCTCACCTGTGTGGCGTTTGCATGTTCCCCATTGCCTTTGTGCTTTTTCTCCAGGTACTCCATTTTCATCCCAGATTCCAAAAACATGCTTGCTACAGTAGGTTAATTAAAGACTCTAAATTGTTCGTAGCTGCGAATAGTTGTTTGTTTATGTGTACCTTGCGATTGGCTGGCGACCAGTTCAGGGTGTACCCCGCCTCTCGCCCGAATTTAGCTGAAACAGGCGCCAGCATACCCACAAGCCTAGTGAGGATAAGTGGTTCAGAAAATGGATGGATGGAAATTTGTTGACAATGTTTGTTTTGTTTGGTGATGCACTTTAGAGCCAAAGCACCACATGTATCACCTCACATGTTTTTTAGGGATAATGTTAAGGTGGTTATGGAAAATTACTGTTACATAACCCATCGTCTCTTTCTGAAACATACTGGAGAAGCTGATTCCCCACCCTCTACAGCAGGGGTAGGCAACCTTTGGCACTGGTGCCACAGGTGGCACTCCCTGGCATAAACCCTGGCACACTGGGTGTTATGACAATCGTTGTTTTACTGTGGCCTGATTTATTGGGCTTGACTGACAGCTCCTGCCCACAATCCCTGCAATTTTGTAGCCATTCCAAAAGACCTGCGCATTGTGTGCCGAACGTCAAGTGTGCAGAACATCAAGTGTTAAGCTGCATTTTGAAGACCAAGGAGATAAAGCAGAGTCAACTGAATGTGCTGTGTCCGGGTATGTTAAACAAGCCAGTGCTCTCATAGTTTTTACCACCGTCCAAAATCACTGGACAGATGCAAGCTATCGAGTTGCGCATTACATTGCAAAGCATGGGATGCTGGATGTACTGTATGTGGGTATTATCACGATACAATTGTATCAGTTCAGACTGGACCCAGAAGCAGGCGGAGGCTGAAGAGGTTTGTGGAGAATGGTTTATTGAGATTGTATTCGGAGTGGACCTCTGGGGCGTAATGGCAGGCCGTCGAGACAAGGAACTTGCGGGAGGCGCTGGCGTGAGCAGGTGGAAGGGATTGACGCCGTGGTTGGCGAGATCAGCGGGGAGCATGGAAGGAGCACTGAGGACGAGGAAGAACATGGAGGTCAGAACAATTGCGAGAAAAGGCATCGCTTACGTGTGAGTATAAAGCCGGTGTACCGCAGGTGAATGTTAATACTCTGGCAGTGGAGTCATGGATCTGGCAGGCTTAAATGCAGGCGATGATGAAGGCTGATAGACAACAGGTGCGCGGCCGAGGGGGTGCTGATTACTGGGAAGAGAGAGAGAGAGAGAGAGAGAGAGAGGGAGAGAGAGAGGGCGAGAGGGCCGCAAAGCGCCACCCGAGCTCTAACAACGGAACTGCAGGGCACAGCTCATGACAGGTATGTTAGAAATCGTTGGTATTTTGTGTCACAATTTAACTTTGCATGAAAGTTGACAATGGCACACTCGTTGAGAAGAACATTTTAAACTGTCTCTCCATGCCATCAAGGTTGCTGACCCCTGTTCAGTGTTACATCTCTAAGGGCTGGTGACAATCATGATGTCATGCCTTAAATAAATTTCACCTCATTAGAAACATTATCATAAACTGGCTATAAAAAAAACTACTGAAATACCATAAAATAAAATGAGTAAAAATATACATAATATATGGGAAATGTCCTTTATCTGCAGTCAGATGCAGATATGTGTATTCAAAAACAGTTGACAGTGACCCAGTTATGTTTTTCACCTACTTGTTGCTGCTTCAGCATTTTAAATAATATTTTTATCATATTTTTTTATTTTTTTATTTTTGAGTATACTAGGTGGAGGGTTTGTGTTGCAGGGTGGGCAGTGACTCTGGCATTATGTTGCATAAAAAAAATCTTCACTGCCTCATCTAAAACTTAATCTTGTGGTGCTGATGGCTGCTACTTTCTCATACCTCCACAGACCTTTACTGTACATATTTATATTATTAAGCACTGCAGTACATGATTTATGACTTATTGAGTGAACCACTGATGTATATTTTGAGTATTGTAGTCATGTACTTGGCTACAGAATGTATTATTTAATTCATTCATTATATATACAGTGCTGTAAAAAAGTATTTGCTACCTTCTCAAAATTTTTTTGTGTGCATATTTTCCTCACTTTAATGTTTGAGATCATCAAACAAATGTAAATATCAGACAAAGCTAACTCAGGTCAACACAAAAGCTGTCGCTAATCATATTTTTGGGAAAGCTGAGTTAATTTTCACTCACCACACCCAAGCACAAAATGAAGTTGGCCACAAGATCTCAAGAACAAGAAATGAAGAACAGATGAGAAATAAAGTAAATTACATCTATCTGTCTAGAAAGGGTTACAACGCCATTACTAAAGCTTAAGGACTCCAGCGTACCACAGTGAGAGCCATTATCCGCAAATGGGGAAAACACATTGGTGAACCTTTCCAGGAGTGGCTGGCCTACAAAAATTACCCCAAGAGCACAGTGACGACACATCCAGGAGGTCACAAAGGAACCCAGGGCAACCTCCTAAAGAACTTGCAAATGGCATCCAAGGTAGAGTTTTAAGGCCTGCAGACCAAAAAGAACATAAAGGCTTGTCTTACTTACCCCCCCCCCTCAAAAAAAAAATAAAAAATGAATAAATAAATAAAATGTAAGGATTCCCAAGACTTTTGGGAGAATAATCTATGGAATGATGAACTGAAAGCTGAACGTTTTGGAAGGTGTGTGTCTCTGTACATCTGGTGTAAATGTAATGCAACAGATCATGATAAGAACATCATACATGGGTCAAACATGTATGACATGTACGTCAAACATGGTGGTGGTAGTGTGATGGTCTCGGGCTGCTTTGAAAAAACTTACCATATGTGCCCTGTGATTGGCTGGCAACCAATCCAGGGTGTAGTATGTCTAGAGGAAGCAGGGATAGGCTCCAGCTTCCCCACAACACAGAAAAGGTTACATTTTATGAACTGGATGGAGGGATTTTATTTGGACAACTAAAATACAGTACCGTATTTATTTATTATTGTGCGTGTATGTTTGCAGTAATGTTGAACTACACTTCTATGGCACATCATACACGAGCAAAATGTTAGAAACACCTTTGTGTATGAAATTGTTGGGATCTATTTGTGCAGATGCACGTCATCAGGTGCCCGGTGAGTAAACATACATATAGGGGAAATGTAATTTGTAACAGTACTTTATGGAGACGATAAGGAGAGATCATCTTTTGTTTCTTGAGTCGTTGCTGTCAAAGCATCAAGCTATATACATATCCACCCTGGAGACCTCAGACCCCCATCAGCATCTCACCCCAGGAGCTCCCTCCTGGCATGAGGGTGCAGAGTGGCGCTTCATGTCATCCCAGAAATGTCACATCACCTCAAACACAGACACATCTGCTCCCTTCTACACTTCCCTGTGGTTGGCACGGCATTGCGGATGACTGAATGCACGAGATGTGTGGCGTGTGTACTGTATGTGTGTGCTGTTTCTGAGTGGTGGCGAAGAAGCCTCGAGGCTTGCCTCTCACAGCTTCAGGGCATCGAGGGGAAGGTGATTATATTGTAGCTGCCAGCTATTCTCTTCAAATAAAGACCCAAGTACAGTATGTCTTAGGAACTAGGAATTTGGATTGTATAATTTCTTAAACTTGTTCGAGTAGTGAATTGGAAACACTGCTGTGAAAAGAACATTTCCCCACTTAAAAATGTGCCTTACATTAAGACATTGTGATGATAGTAATGTTCTTATCTACAGTAATCCAACCAGCCACAATTACTTTTAGTTAGGAGACAGATGGTTGTATGTAGTGTACTGTTGTTACTGATAGTAGTGCAGTGGGTTACACTCCTGACCTCCATGCAGGCACTGTGGGTTCAGTTCCCTCTCAGTGATGGTGTGAATGGTTCTCGCCAGATCTTTCCCGCCGTATCATTTGATGTGGTCGGTGTAAGCAAATCATGTGCATCTACTTCATGTTCTTCTGGACCAAAATTTCCAATTGTCATCACTTTTAATGACGCATTTTAAAATAAAGTTAGGGGTGGCGCGGGCAAGCGGATGTGTTTAGTGTTTGAAGCATTTGCAACTGTAGGAAAACCAAGTAGATGTACAAAAACTGGGCCAAAAAATCGGCAAAAAAAATTTGGAAAACAGAATCCTACGAAAACTAGGACATAGAAAAACCAAGGTTCCAATGTATATGTCACGATATGATGAGAGGATTATACATTTATGCGGTTCCCCAGTCATAACGGCCCTCTGAGGGGATCCAGAACTGCAATGTGGCCTGCGACAAAAATGAGTTTGACAGCCTTGGTGTAGGGGTTCAATCATTGTTCACAATTCCAGGTCTATACCACAATCACAATTGTCTGACTGGCTGGTGACTGATCATTCAGCATCCAGGTCATCCTGGAACCTTTTCCAGGGAGAAAAAGAAAAATTTAAAGATGCAGTGGCCACTTTAACATTCTTCAACTTTTGCTTACTAAACATGCTAAAACAATCCAAGTCAATCTTTTTAAAGGAAAACATAAACTGTATAAAACTCAGCTTTATGTCCACTAACTACAGTGGACACAACTGACAACAACAAGGGATTAATCTGTTTAAAATAGTCTGGCAAAACACAAATGTATGAGAACTGAAGAGCTATTTCCCATTAAAAGAATTATGTAAATGCAACGTTTGTTCCAGACACCCCAACAAATTTACAAAAAACACATTTTATAGAGAATAGCTACAGGTTTGCCTACAGACAGCAATGTAAACAAATATAAATGTGTAATGAAATGGGTGAACATTTAACATCACTTTTATCTTTCACACTCAATAACAAAGGCCGAGTCACGTGGGCAGGTGGACGAGACCATTTTCAAATATACGAAAACAGAGCGGATGCACGGAAACGTAGTCATTGAAAAGCAAATGGTACGAAACCTGGGGCATATGAAAGATGATGTATTTGCTCTGTGTGACAAAGCAAAAAGCTACGACGCACATGAAACATTTCAACTTTCATTCGATAACATTCAGACTCGAAACCTCAACGTGACCTCACTTTCCTGTTTCATGGTTGATAAGAAAATGTAGTTATTGAATATACCAAGAAAAAAAATGAGCTGAGGTGCTGCAAATGGCTAAAAGGGATGAATGAATAAATCAATCAAAGAAGTATGTGATGGCTTGATTCACCCTGATAGAAGCCTCCTTAATTGTCACGAGGCCTGGTTTTCTTGCCTGTCATGTGAGCGATGGCCGGATTTGGAAGAAGCTCTGCTGTGTTTGGCTGTGTTTGACTTTGGATTGTGGAATCAGCCGATGAGCATTCTTTCTCTGCGGAAAATGCAGCTTTGTTGACAGGTGATGGGCACACACACATGCCTGGTCATATGAGCCCAATTGCAGGTGGTATCTATCTATCTATCTATCTATCTATCTATCTATCTATCTATCTATCTCTATCTCTATCTCTATCTCTATCTCTATCTCTCTCTCTCTCTCTCTCTCTCTCTCTCTCTCTCTGTCTCTCTCTCTCTCTCTCTGTCTATCCCTCTCTCTCTTTCTGTCTGTCTGTCTATCTATCTATCCCTCTCTCTCTCTCTCTCTCTCTCTCTCTCTCTCTGTCTGTCTGTCTGGCGGCTTCCAGTGAACGCCACATACACAGAGTGCCAACACCTCATTAGTACAATATGCAAATAAAATGGCGCGGGGCCGGAGGTTCAGAGCACAAACTAGAAATGTGTGTATGTATGTGTGAGATCCACCCAGGTCTGTGTGTTTGTGTGTGTTAGACAGAGCGAAGAGAAAAAAAGAGAGAGAGAGACAGATAGACAGAGCTCATTCATTTGACCCTATGCTCTCTAGGTTTGTGTAAATCCCTTGTGCCATTCTAAAGTCTTCCTATTACATGATAAAATGAGCTGAACACTGTTTCAGATTGTATATCCTTTAGTATAAAATGCATGTCTTTCAGTCTGTTTCACGTCACCCATCACTGTCAAAGAAGTGTCTTATTGCGGTAAAGTTACAAATGCAATGTCATATTTTTTATGCTACAAACACATCGTGTGTCTAAGGAAACAGGTTAAATGAATATGTAGCATATAGGTTAACAGATCTGCCTCACACTTCTGAGGTTCTGTGTTTAAATCTCAGCTCCGACATTTCTGTGTGGAGTTTGCATGTTCTCCCTGTGCTTGCGTGTATTTGCTCTGGCTTACCTCCCAAACCAAGTTTGTCCATCTTGCTTGGCAGCTCGCCTGTGCGGATATCAGCGTTTTTCTTCCCTTCTCAAGTGATGGCCGGACTACACAGAAACACGATCATGCCAGAGTCAAATGCTAAGCAGAGCTGCAGTGTGGTTGGATGTGTTCCTAAGTGTACCTTAGTGTTAGGTAACAGTGTAGTTAGCATTAGCTTCTGAGAACCAGCACACTGGGGGAGGGTATTTTGTGTCTGGCTGCTCTAATTCGGTGAAGGTGACCATTGTGATTTTAAAATTAGGATTTTTACGTTTTAAAAAAAATACAATGTGTTTCGAATGTTTAGATTTAATGAGCTTTTTGCTAATATTTTACAAAACAACCTCAGCTTTCTTGAGAAAATGTTGCTTCAGTTTGTCATCTACATACATAATACATAATAAATGATCACAGCGACTGTATTTTAAGGCACAAAACTTTAGGTCACAGGTATTTGGCACTGAAAAATATAGTAATATACTTTTATATCAAGTTATGAAGACCATTTTCTACATGATCATAATAATTCTAAAAATTGTTGTCCTTAGTCCCTACCAACAATGTATTTTATATTTTTTCACTTTCAAATTCATCATTCATCCAAGCAGGCCGGTTTGGGCCCATGGGCCGTATTTTTGGCATCCCTGGTCTTGCCTGTAAATATTGAACAGAACTTCCAAATGGGATCCTGTGAATATTACATGATTACATAAGCATAAATGAAGAGGCGTTTTACTGATGGCTTTTGCTTTGTGCACTGTCTCTTAGTGAGGCAGCACTGCAGCAGAAACCTGGATTAAATGGAATATTTTACAGATTCAGGAGACTTTCATAGAGTTTAACTGCGTTGTATCATTTACATTTTATTATCATTACATTTTCTTTTTAGCTGGCCTGAGATAAATGGGCGCTTGGAGCAAACACTCCTCAGCAATGCATGGACACTCACTTCTAGCCTCCCACAGTTTAGTTTCAAATACTTTTTCTTGGTTTACCCTTAAACCAAAGTAAAGTATTTACACATGTTTAAGTCACCATTTCTGTTCCTCATTTGTTTTCCATTCTTAAGTTTCCTTGTTGCCTCTGTTCAGTTGTTCATTTTGTCCATCCATAAAAGCAGCCATTATTTCTCACCCCCAGGCGAGAGACGACGATGGCCTCGGTGGGAAATTACTCCAGCACAGCTTTACTCAGGACACGCCCAGGCTTGTCTTCAAGACAAACAGCGATGTACTTGTAAGGACCCTAACCACTTACCACCAGATAGCACTTCAGCTTGATGTCTTACTGCGCAAAGATGTTTTCATATTGTTCTGTATTAAAGGAGGGCCATTTTCCTGTCATGTCTTCCACAAAGGCAGCTACCTTTATATTTGGATATCACTTTAAAAGTAAGATTAAGTCACTTTTATTTTGCAAGCTCAATATTGCAATAGACCATATGCACAGCAAGGCGTTAAGCCTTTCTGGTGGAAAGGTCAGATGACATAACACTTTCTGCTGTCAATACGTTACAAGCTACTGGATGTCATCTGACAGAAAAATAAACTCTGTTGTTAAATGTGTGATAACCTGGGGTTGTGTAATAGTTGTATTCAATAGTTCACTGGTACTACTTTGCGAGGTCGAAATGGCATCAAAAGTTTTTACTTTTCAAAGATGAGAAGATAGCGACTCCAGCCAACACTGCAATGTGCCGCTATGTTCAGCGTCAACTCAGTTTTAAGTTTTAACACGTTTCCCATGTCGTCACTATGCGTTTACATGCCGAGTGGAAGTCAACATGCCACCTTACACTGAATGAGGGAGTGCTGCGTGCTTTCACCAGAAAGAGATGTAATAATCTTGCAAATAATATTAAGTACAGTATAATCTCTACGTCGAACTTAATGAGCTTAAACCTGTGTATTTAAATTCACATGATTGCACAGTGAATATAAGGATATTTTAAAAATAAGCACACACTGGAGCCACTAGCGCCATTAATTGTAAACTTGTTTTTTACATCTTCCATTACATTTGCATATTTAAATCTGTGGGTTTTCATCTCTAACTCATCCCTATTCACTTGTTTTTTCTTTCTTTGACATAAATTTAGACGACTATGATTGGGAAAGTGTTGGATCTGTCATTTCAGCAAAAACACAGTGGGAGTTGTTTTACATCATTTTTCAAGGCAACAAATGTTCCTCGTTGACCTTTCTCTCTGCAGGCAGCAAAAGAGAAGAACTGATAACTTACTTAGTGCTCATGTTTCATGCAAGTGTCCAAGCAAGAGATACTGATGACCCATCATGAGCTACAGTAAATGTTCTTCAGGCATCATGTTTTTTGCTGCATTGACAAGTAAAAAAAAAAAATAAATAAATAAAAGAAAAATAAAACAGAAGAAAAGGGTACCTTGACATCTGGAAAAACGCGAAAGCCCCTAAATACATATCAGACAACTTGACAAACAACTGCACAGAAACAAAAATGTCAAAATTGCATTCAAAAGCCACTGTGGCTTGATGGGCTTTCAATGACAGTCACCCAGGAATCAAGGGGTTATTAATTATAGCATGAAAGTAAAATGATGTTCAGTATTTCCTTTCTTTACTGTAGCTAGTTTTGTTATTAATAGTTGTATTAAAAATAAAGCGCTGGAGTCAAGTTAGCTAAGCACAGCCTTTTTCACAGGGACCAGCAAATACTCTTTGAATGCTTCCAGAAAAGAAATAGTTACTTTTACTATACTTTACTTTCTCTGATTTAAAAAATGTCAATAATCTAAACCCGTTAATAAGATGGTGGATGTTGTAACTTTCAAAAGTAATTTCTAAATATGATATCATATTTCTTAAAATTTACCCAACTTTGTACAAAGAGCATTTAAATATAAAGAACGGCCTTTAGCATGTCACAACCTTCTAATTAATATTATGGTCCAATTAATCACCGATTGCATAATCCACTTAAAACAAATAAACACCTCCCTCAAAAGGACGTCTCCCTTTTCCAATTAGGGAAAGAAAACCAATGCATTTACATTTGTATAGTTGCTCGGACAAAAGAGGCAACTGTTAAGCCCATTTTAACTCCATTGGTAACAAAACCAGTGCCACCTACCAAAGCACAGTATTACAATTCAAAGTTACAATGTTAAACATTGTTTTCATTTTATTCAGTTAGACAAAGTTTGGGGGGGGGAGGTAATCTGAGGATTTCTTAAAGTTTGCAAGGTAATCACTACTGATGATGAATGACCAAAACATGAATTTCTTTATATTTCTTGAAGAATTGGCCAATAACTGTGTCGTTCTAGAGACTTAATGTAGAAATCATCATCACATTTAACATTGCTGGGTTCCATAACACATTTTTTCTAAATGGAAGAATAGCTCTTCTTTCGGTAATTATAACCACCACTGCTAATGAAAAAAAATAAAAATTATGCCACTGTCTGGTTGAACTTTAGAGAATTGCAGAAATTGACACAAGCCTCTTTGTGTTTTGCGCTGACATATTACATTACAGTAATATGATAAATGATCACACATGAACCTCAACAGAGGATAATGAAAAGCATCTCTTAAACCTCTGTCATCAGGTATTTAGCCTTGTAGGCCTCTGCGAGATCCTCTTCTCTGTCTTCATCCCGCACTTCCTCAACAACCTTGTTTAACATCAACAATTTCTCCTTGCACGGAACCTCATCCTCCCCGACAACCTGTTGGTCAAGGTCTATTTGTCTCGTGAAATATCTGTCGTATCTAACTGCTCAAATAAATGCTCACATCCAGTCTCTTAAATTCACTAGCAACGGATCACTGGACTCTTCGAGGTCACTAACCAAGTCATTAGGCCTTGTCGTTAGGTCAGATGGTATACAAATGAAGATTGACTGATATGACCAACTGGCGAAAAGCACGATAATTGCCGTAGTGCAAATGGTTAAACCGCGTCACCAATGTCTGTTCCTTGGCCACGGTGGAAATAAATGACCATAATTAAATTCAACTGCAAACAGCTGTGTGCAGGATGTGAAGAGCACAACTCCATTAGCGTAATGTGCAGCGGAGTGTTACTCACAGCGCACAGTCGTTAAGTGCTCTCCATCTGTATTTCTGAGTGAAGGAACATTTGAGCACATTTATAATTCAAAATTTCTTAGACTTATCATCAAATCCTATGTGTAAAGATGGCCTTTTTGACTTACACTTAGTCATGGCTGGTTGCCTTAACCAGGTATACAGTAAATGGGCACTGAGTTTTATAAAATCTTAGACTGAAATCTCTGTGCTTTCAACAGCATTTATAATCTCCACGAAGTTTGCAGAAGTTTCATTAAACTCCCATTTAATTGAATTTGCCGTGAGTTATCGCCCTTGAGGGACGCTTACTAAAATATTCAAGTTAGTTAGGAATCTTTGGAAAACACATCTCTTTGACAAAATTGATGTATACTTACTGTCCAACGAAGAGCATGTACTGTATCTCCCAATATTGATTTAAATATTGAGTATTGAACTAAATTATGACCAATTACCGTAATTTCTCATGTATAATGCGGACCCATGTATAACACGCACCCCCAAAGTTGACCTCAAAATTCTGGAAAACCCTTCTACCTATGTAAAATGCATTTTTACAATTTATGATTTTGCTTCAACCCATATGATCAAAACATGAAGTATTATCTGTATTTTGTTAGGTTTTTTTTCAAGTTAAGCACTTTATTTGAACACGTAATCTTTTTTTTTATTTACTTGGTCTTATTTTAAAATTCACAGCCCTACTGTTATTCAGTAAATGAGAAAACACACAGTTGTGCTCATATTTTTGATTACCCAGGCAGAATTTGTAAGATGGACACAATTATTTAAAGAAAACATGAATGACCTGGCGAAACACATTTATTTTATTTTAATGGGATTCAAATTAAACTGTCAAGCATTTAAGAAAAGCATTATCATTAAACAAAACATAACCATAAAGAAATTCATGATGGTTGTTGTTCAGTCATCAGTCATATTAAAAAAAAAAAAAAACAATATTTCATAAATTCTGCCAGGGTATGTAAACTTATGAGCACAACTGTACATATATGCAGTCATATTGGAATGAAAGTGTCGGCTACACTTTTTTTTATAACCACTAGGTGGCGGTGGCATTTTGAAAGTGTACAGCTTTTTCATAACCACTAGATGGTGGCATACATTTCTAAAACGGGAAAGTTTTTTCCATTTGCCCCTATACCTATGTATAATGCGTACTATTGACTTTTGACAATTTTCAAGGGGGGGTGATGCGCATTATGCACGAGAAATTACGATAATCAACCCGTTACTATTCAGTAGACAGATCCTGTGCCTTTCTCTCTTTTAGCTGTTGCCAAAGACGATGGGGTCAGATAAACCAATGTTGCTATGCAGTGGGCTAAAATAGTTTTTCCACCGCCCGTTTGCATCCTCCTGCTTATTAACATTCAGTACCCGGGGATCTTAAGGATGTGTGTGATGGATGGTTGTCGTTGAGGGATTTGACAACTGATTAATGCCTTAATTATCTCCAGCAAGGACCCGACACTCCTTCCAGAGCTGACGGAGTGAGCTGTGTGTGGCCTAACAAGTAACACAGTGTTTGGGGCTCGCCCACTGCTATCTGCTCTACCAGGGTCACATTCATTCTCTTCCTCAAGAAGAATGTGCTTTGTTTGTTTCCGAAAAGGTGCATAACAGCGATGACACTGAGCAACAGGTTGTTCAAGGGTTAGGAACAAGGATAATTACTTGTAATTTAGGCACGTTTAATCAACCCCAGCCTAGTGTCAGTGAAGCATTTACAACTTTCTGAAATTGAAAATCAACTTTTCTCATAAAAGATTGAGAAACAATTGCTCTGATAACTATGGTAATAGTTTATACAAAGGGAACGTACTATTGTGACTGAACAATTGCCTACGGATGGGGTCCATTAGTAGGCTGATGGCTCATGTTACATTCAACTGTTGGGATCCATTCTGTCCCATTCATGATCACTCTGCGATTGACTGGTAATAGGTCCAGGCATTCCCTGCTGTGACCCTGAGCAGGATGAATGGATGATAAACACACACTTTTTATTCATACAGTACATTTATTCATTGATTAATTTTCCATACCGCTTATCCTCACTAGGGTCGCGGGCATGCTGGAGCCTATTCTAGCTATCTTCAGGCAAGACGAAGACTGGTCGCCAGCCAATCGCAGGGCACGTAGAAACAAACAACCATTCACACTCACATTCACACCTACGGCAATTTAGAGTCCTCAATTAACCTACCATGCATGTTTTTGGGATATGGGAGGAAACCGGAGTACCCAGGAAAACCCACGCAGGCACGGGGAGAACATGCAAACTCCACAGAGGCAGGGCTGGGTTTGAACCCAGGTCCTCAGAACTGTAAGGCAGATGTGCTAACCAGTCGTTCACCGTGCCGCCTCATACAGTACAATTAAGAAAAAAACAGTTGTATGTATTTAACTTGCATATTTGTTTCTGTTAACACAATCAACACATACAGTACAACTATTAACAAAGGAGTTGAAGGGAGGCGGCGACATGGTGAAGACTGGTTAGAGCGTCAGCCTCACAGTTCTGTGGACCCGTGTTCAATCCCCGGCCCCGCCTGTGTGGAGTTTGCATGTTCTCCCCGTGCCTGCGTGGGTTTTCTCTGGGCACTCCGGTTTCCTCCCACATCCCAAAAACATGCATTAATTGGAGACTCTAAATTGCCCGTAGGCATGACTGTGAGTGCGAATGGTTGTTTGTTTCTATGTACCCTGCGATTGGCTGGCAACCAGTTCAGGGTGTACCCCGCCTCCTGCCCGATGACAGCTGGGATAGGCTCCAGCACGCCCGCGACCCTAGTGAGGAGAAGCGGCTCAGAAAATGGATGGATGGATGGATTGAAGGGAGGCTACAGTGGACATAAAAAATCAACACACCCTTGTTCAAATGACTGGTTTTTGGAAATAGAATGAGCGGGGCTGGGGGCAAGGCAGGAGCACATGTAGAATTCTACCAAGGACTCAAATAAATGCCCATCAGATTTCAAAACACTTTGGGGAAAATTGATGACAGGGAGGGTATTTTTATTTACATTTTATTAATATTGATGAATGAAGAAAAAAAAGGTGCTTCAGCAAAAAGGGAACATTTTTCATTCAGGGCAAAAAGGCCAGGTGCTTGAGCACCACCTAAAGGCTATGTGTGGACATGCCTGCTCATTAGGGTTGCATGTGACCAGGAACCTATCTCAGATTACTTTGGGGGCGAGGCTGGGTACATCTTGGACTAGTTGCCAGCCAATCGCATGCACATATAGACACAACCATTCACATTCACATTAACGCCTAAGGACAATTTAGTGTCTTCAATAAACCTAAAAACAGAGGTGGGCAGAAATGTGCTACATTTACTTAAAGGAGGTATAGGTCTTGATGGGCCATATTTGACTAAGAAGTTGGCTTTATGTATTTTTTGCTCAAGAAAATGAAACTGGCAGTCATTTCCAGTAATGTCAATCCATTTTGGAGCAATTGGTAAATAACTGCGTTTGGAATGCGGTGCGATGTCGGAGGCAGGAGTGGAGCCCAAATTCATTGCATAGCCGGTGTGGACAAAGGAAAGTGCTATACTTTAAAGTGGCCGTATGAACTAATGTTTTATATATATTAGCTGTCGGGTTCAGTAAATAATATAACATGACAGCTTGCTTGAGTTTCTACACACCGCTTTGTTCAAGTTTGCCGTCATATATCATTGTACTCTTATATGAACAACAGCTATCTCACATGACCAACAGCTCGCACCCCAAAATTATTTTCAATCACTAATTTAATGTGCTGAAACATTTCTCATTTATTACAGCGTGTTATGAATAAAATGGTACAAACACAACAGCGAGTGACACACATCCTTGCAAGCCTCATGAACCCAAGCAATCACATACCGTTGCTTTGCACTCAGATATGAAAACAACAATCGATAAAATAAGATGTTGCAAAATCACTGCTCTATTAGGGTGTCAATGATTAAATGTCAGAAAAAAAATAATGTCACAATCCGCACCAAAAAAGTATGTGGACATCTGTATTTATGAATTTCCCTTAATTGTTTCAGTAAAAGTAATATTGTTGGGCAATATCTGAATTTGCAGATTCCTATTTTATATTTTTGTCTATTTGACATACATGCTCTGATTTAAAAATTAGAATAAAGCAGAAGTTACTTCGTAGCTACTTCAGTCGTCTTTTCACTGAATACTTATTTGGAGGACCACACTTTTACTCGAGTCATATTTGTCAAAATTAACAATATGGCATGGCATGGAATGCAGCCCTATGGGGGGCACAAGTCAGTGCAAACTGTAGGCCGGTCCCAAGCCCGGATAAATGCGGAGGGTTGCGTCAGGAAGGGCATCCGGCTTAAAACCTTGCCAAACAAATATGAGCGTTCATCCAAAGAATTCCATACCGGATCGGTCGTGGCCCGGGTTAACAACGTCCGCCACCGGCGCCGTCAACCTGCAGGGCGCTGTTGGAAATTCAGCTACTGTGGGTCGAAGTCAAAGAAGAAGAAGAGGTGGAAAGCGGGTTCTTCGGCAGAAAGAGAAGAGGAAAACACAGAGCCTAGAACTGAATGTGGGGACTTTGAATGTTGGGACTATGACAGGAAAATCTCGGGAGTTGGTTGACATGATGATTAGGAGAAAGGTTGAGCTATTGTGTGTCCAGGAGACCAGGTGGAAAGGCAGTAAGGCTAGAAGTTTAGGGGCAGGGTTTAAATTATTTTACCATGGTGTAGATGGGAAGATAAATGGAGTCGGGCTTATTTTAAAAGAAGAGTTGGCAAAGAATGTCTTGGAGGTGAAAAGAGTATCAGATCGAGTGATGAGGCTGAAATTTGAAATTGAGGGTGTTATGTGTAATGTGATTAGTGGCTATGCCCCACAGGTAGGATGTGACCAAGAGGTGAAAGAGAAATTCTGGAAGGAGCTAGATGATGTAGTTCTGAGCATCCCAGACAGAGAGAGAGTCGTAATTGGTGCAGATTGTAATGGACATGTTGGTGAAGGTAATAGGGGTGATGAAGAAGTGATGGGTAAGTACGGCATCCAGGAAAGGAACTTGGAGGGACAGATGGTGGTAGACTTTGCAACAAGGATGCAAATGGCTGTAGTGAACACTTTTTTCCAGAAGAGGCACGAACATAGGGTGACCTACAAGAGCGGAGGTAGAAGCACACAGGTGGATTACATCTTGTGCAGACGATGTAATCTGAAGGAGGTTACCAACTGTAAGGTAGTGGTAGGGGAGAGTGTGGCTAGACAGCATAGGATGGTGGTGTGTAAGATGACTCTGGTGGTGGGGAGGAAAATTAGGAAGACAAAGGCAGAGAAGAGAACCATGTGGTGGAAGCTGAGACAGGACGAGTGTTGTGCAGCTTTTCGGGAAGAGGTGATACAGGCTCTCGGTGGATGGGAGGAGCTTCCAGAAGACTAGGCCACTGCAGCCAAGGTGATCAGAGAAGCAGGCAGGAGAGTACTTGGTGTATCTTCTGGCAGGAAAGGAGAGAAGGAGACTTGGTGGTGGAACCTCACAGTACAGGAAATCATACAAGGAAAAAGGTTAGCTAAGAAGAAGTGGGACACTGAGAGGACCGAGGAGAGGCGAAAGGAATACATTGAGATGCGACACAGGGCAAAGGTAGAGGTGGCAAAGGCAAAACAAGAGGCATATGATGACATGTATGGCAGGTTGGACACTAAAGAAGGAGAAAAGGATCTATACAGGCTGGCCAGACAGAGGGACAGAGATGGGAAGGATGTGCAGCAGGTTAGGGTGATTAAGGATAGAGATGGAAATATGTTGACTGGTGCCAGCAGTGTGCTAGCTAGATGGAAAGAATACTTCGAGGAGTTGATGAATGAGGAAAATGGTAGAGAAGGGAGAGTAGAAGAGGCAAGTGTGGTGGACCAGGAAGTGGCAATGATTAGTAAGGGGGAAGTTAGAAAGGCATTAAAGAGAATGAAAAATGGAAAGGCAGTTGGTCCTGATGACATTCCTGTGGAGGTATGGAAGCATCTAGGAGAAGGTGGCTGTAGAGTTTTTGACCAGCTTGTTCAATAGAATTCTAGTGCGTGAGAAGATGCCTGAGGAATGGAGGAAAAGTGTACTGGTGCCCATTTTTAAGAACAAAGGTGATGTGCAGAGCTGTGGCAACTATAGAGGAATAAAGTTGATGAGCCACACAATGAACTTATGGGAAAGAGTAGTGGAGGCTAGACTCAGGACAGAAGTGAGTATTTGCGAGCAACAGTATGGTTTCATCCCTAGAAAGAGTACCACAGATGCATTATTTGCCTTGAGGATGTTGATGGAAAAGTACAGAGAAGGTCAGAAGGAACTACATTGTGTCTTTGCAGATCTAGAGAAAGCCTATGACAGAGTACCCAGAGAGGAATTGTGGTACTGCATGCGGAAGTCTGGAGTGGCAGAGAAGTATGTTAGAATAATACAGGACATGTACGAGGCCAGCAGAACAGCGGTGAGGTGTGCTGTAGGTGTGACAGAAGAATTTAAGCTGGACGTGGGACTGCATCAGGGATCAGCCCTGAGCCCCTTCCTTTTTGCAGTGGTGATGGATAGGCTGACAGATGAGGTTAGACTGGAATCCCCGTGGACCATGATGTTTGCAGATGACATTGTGATCTGCAGTGAAAGCAGGGAGCAGGTGGAAGAACAGTTAGAAAGATGGAGGCATGCAATGGAAAGAAGAGGAATGAAGATTAGCCGAAGTAAAACAGAATATATGTGGATGAATGAGAGGGGTGGTGGGGGAAGAATGAGGCTACAGGGAGAAGAGATAGAAAGGGTAGAGGATTTTAAATACTTGGGGTCAACCGTCCAGAGCAATGGTGAGTGTGGTCAGGAAGTGAAGAAACGGGTACAAGCAGGTTGGAACGGGTGGAGGAAGGTTTCAGGTGTGTTATGTGACAGAAGAGTCTCTGCTAGGATGAAGGGCAAAGTTTATAAAACAGTGGTGAGGCCAGCCATGATGTATGGATTAGAGACAGTGGCACTGAAGAGACAACAGGAAGCAGAGCTGGAGGTGGCGGAAATGAAGATGTTGAGGTTCGCTCTTGGAGTGACCAGGTTGGATAAAATTAGAAATGAGCTCATCAGAGGGACAGCCAAGGTTCGATGTTTTGGAGACAAAGTTAGAGAGAGCAGACTTCAATGGTTTGGACATGTCCAGAGGAGAAATAGTGAGTATATTGGTAGAAGGATGATGAGGATGGAGCTGCCAGGCAAGAGAGCTAGAGGAAGACCAAAGAGAAGGTTAATGGATGTCGTGAGGGAAGACATGATGGCAGTTGGTGTTCGAGAGGAGGATGCAGGAGATAGGCTCTCATGGAAAAGGATGACGTGCTGTGGCGACCCCTAATGGGACAAGCCGAAAGGAAAAGAAGAAGAACAATATGGCATGGCGAGAACATGCAAACGCCACAGTGGAAGACCAGATTCGAACCCCCAACCTAGATTTTTACATTTGGACTATTATTCATATAAACAGGCATATACAGAGGAATATGAAATGTTCTCAATGTATAGTTAATTAGAATACTCATTATGTTAGAAATTACCAGAATGGTGCAGCCTTAACTCAAGATTGAGATCATGAATGTGAATAAAAATCTATCCATTCTATTTCTCTTTCACTTATCCTGTTTACTGGATGGAATCCTATCCCCGCTGACTTTGGGTAAAAGGCAGACCTCACCTTGGACTGGTCGCCAGTCAATCACAAGACAAATATCGAGACAGACAAATATTCACATTCACACCATCACCGAAAGGAAATTTAACCCATACGACTGAGCAGAAGAAAGGTGAATTATTCACTACAGTTTCTAAAAATGAAAAATCATATTTCACTTTACAGAATTCACTTTAACTCATAATTTGGCCAGGGTATAAAGAATTGTGAGCTTAACTGTTGATGGTAAGCTTCTGCTAACATGTCCCCAATGGTAATCATGGTATATTGTTATCTTGGTTGTGGACATTTTAATCGAGGGTGATCTGTGCTTACTGGTGAGTGTGCTGTATTGGCCACAAACAGTGTAGTAGAAATTGTAGCGATGTTTAATGTCATATTGATATACAGTAGGCACACACAGGCACGCACACACACACTGGATATACAGTATGTACACAAACAAGGACACAAATCCGTGGCAGCACTCCTGTACAAAAGCATGAACATCCATCCATCCATCCATTTTCTGAGCCGCTTCTCCTCACTAGGGTCGCGGGCGTGCTGGAGCCTATCCCAGCTGTCATCGGGCAGGAGGCGGGGTACACCCTGAACTGGTTGCCAGCCAATCGCAGGGCACATCGAAACTAACAACCATTCGCACTCACAGTCATGCCTACGGGCAATTTAGAGTCTCCAATTAATGCATGTTTTTTGGGATGTGGGAGGAAACCGGAGTGCCCGGAGAAAACCCACGCAGGCACGGGGAGAACATGCAAACTCCACACAGGCGGGGACGGGGATTGAACCCCGCACCTCAGAACTGTGAGGCTAACGCTCTAACCAGTCGGCCACCGTGCCGCCAGCATGAACATTATTCAGTCAAAGTTAAGTGTTTTCTGTGAAAATAATGCATAATTTTCCTTTATTTTATGTGTATCGCCAGATGGTTTAGATGCTGTCTTTGCTTAACAGGGTACTTCAAAGGAGAATGTGACCTAATTCAAATCAAGAAAGTATTTTTAAAGCAGGGTGACTGATACAGTACGTGTAATATGTGTGTTTTTGTCATAGGTATGTGACTGGTGCAAGCATATCCGCCACACTAAGGAGTATCTCGACTTTGGGGCTGGTGAACGACGGCTGCAATTTTGCAGTGCCAAATGCCTGAACCAATATAAGATGGACATTTTTTATAAGGAGACCCAAGCAGCACTGCCTGGAGCTCTCTGTAACCCAGGACATGGGGTTGGAGGTGAGGGTAAGGCAGAGTGCAGTGGTGTACAACTGCTCACCCCTGAATCCTGGGGAACACCTTTATCAGACATTCGCCGTAAAGCTCCCTCACCTGGAGGGCTTCCCAACTCTTCAGTTCCCTGCACTTCATCTGCCACCTCGTCCTCAGATGCTCTTTGCTCTCCATCCTCCTCTTCCTCCTGTGCCAAGATCCCCACACCTCGACCCCATGAAAACTCTACACTCCCACCCCCTCCCATCCCTACTTTGCACCCAGCTGTTGGGGTCCCTCTAGGGAGTCCTCCAATGGTGATGACTCCACGGGGGCCAATGCCTTTGCCTCTATTTATGGAACATCAGATGATGCAGCCGATCCGGCCGCCATTTCTTCGTCCATCTGTCCATCCAGGTGGACCCAACAGTCCCCTGTCAAACCCCATCATCCCCGGCATAGGTCCCCCACCTCCTCCTAGGGCTCTCGGTCCTGCTTCTAGCACCATGCACAGACCCATGATGTCCCCTCATGTCCATCCCTCATCCAATCCCAATCCTGGTATGATCCCTCCTCACCCTGGTGTCCACATACCAGGATTTCCCCCTTTCCCCCCAGTCAACATGATGCCCAATGGACACATCCCTTTGCCACCAATGATGAATTATGGCATGCCATCCTTAGCCCCTTTAGTACCGCCACCAACCCTTTTGGTACCTTATCCTGTCATCGTACCCCTTCCAGTCCCAGTTCCCATTCCAATTCCAATACCTTTCAACTCCAAATCTTCCAGTTACCAGCCAGAAAACAGTGACCCTCTCTCCAGCGCACCTTTATCTTCACATGTTTCAGCATCTGGGCTATCTCAGTCTCCAGGACCTTCTGGAGGAGAGCGACCCAAACAAAGACATACTGATGGTGTAGAGTGTCTCTCTCCTGGATGCCCAGATAGAAACAGGTCGGCAGTGACGAACATGACTGTGAAGGTAGAGAATAATATGAGAAACATATGCCCAACTGGTGACATTGAACAGCTGGAAGGAGTTATTGATCTAACTGTAAGCCAGAAACCATGCCAACAGCACGTCATTCAGAGGATTCTGCCTAAGATTCATGTCAAAGTAGAGGCAGAGGTTGAGTCAAGATCTTCACCAGTTGTTAGGCTCGAAAGGGAAGTCAATGGCTGTCATGATCTAAGTGAAGGGGCTGCATTACAGCAACCCCTCACTAATACTGAGGTGTTGGTGGCCACCATCATAGAAACACTGGAAACATCTAATCCAGCTTCCAATAAAAAAAGCTCTTCTTTCAACACTAATATTGAAACCAACATCACCCTACCACCTGCTCCCAGCACACCAAGGACCCTACCACAACCTCTTCCACAGATACAAACTAACCCTGCTGCCTCATGTAATGTCATTGTCAATGGCACAGGGTGGCATTCACTTCATAGTCCTACTTTAAACTCGGACAAAACAGGAGATAAGATCATATCCGAGGGAAATGCAGGGCAGCACCTAGCAAATGGTGAGTTGGAACGAGAAGCCCTAAAAGAGAATAACTGTTCCTTGAGAGATTGTGAATCTGTGAAGCGTGGATCGACGCAAGACCAGCTGGTAGAGGCTACGGAGGGTAAGCCAGACCCTGACTCCAACTTGGAGGAGGGTGAACATGCTTACAACCTGCCACTGTTATCTACCGATGCTTGTGTGGTTATCCAGCCTGTGCCAAAGCCAGGAGCTGAAAAGACAGCCATCCTGTCCTGTTCCATCAGTGCACCATTAGCAGCTGCTGGAAGCCCTGAGCTGGAGCCCCCAATGAAGAGGAGGTGTTTGCGAATCCGCAATCAAAACAAATGAGGTTGGTTCACCATCGTGTCCTCACACAAAATGTTTATACAGCTGTTTGTGTGTGGATTTATACAGATTTTCAGGGATCTCGTTTGATGTGTGCCCAGCATCTGAGACGCACAAAAATTAGCAGGGACGCAAAAAGTATAATCAATCTGCTTCCAAGGATGCAAAGCATTGCTTCAGACCCGCCCTACGTATGCGTGTGTGTGTTGCTGAAGTTCTTCCACACACAGCGAATCAAAGTAGTCCACCAAAAGTATGAATCCAACCAACAGGTGCTAGGCAATGAAAGGCAGAGTAGGGTGGTTTAATATAAAATGGACAGGAGAGTTCTTTCCGGACTTGATACATTTTTATTGTTGTGGTAACACCCAGCGCGTAGCTCACAACGCATTGAGCCGCAGGCGGAACTGCGTTGGCTCCGCAGATGCACACAACAGGGACACTTAAGGGAAAGTTAACTGTTTATTACGTTCACTAGCCCGCGAGCTAATGAGCTAAGGAGCTAAACATCCCACTCGACCACGGCGACATCATTTTAAACGTCAGCGCCACACACATCGCAGAAATGTTATCTGTTTATTAACCATAACCACAGCAGCACATGTTAACATTATTCAGCCAGTAGTTGACTACGGTCTCACAGTCCTGGAGCTTTAGGGTGGGCCTTGTTTCACATACATGGTGATGTATTTTTTTTTTTAGTCACCCAAATTTGGCCAGCTTTTTAAAAGCACTTGTGTGTGGTGCGTCAAATTTACAAGACATTTTTGGGCCTCTTTAGTGGGTTAATGACTCTATACCTCTGTGCCAAATGTTTAATATTTAAGTGCAAATTTTGTGAACAGAGCCTGAGTCTGTTTTATTTATATTTATATATTGATATAAGATATTTTATTTATTGTTGTACATTACAATGCCAATGTTCAACATTCTTTATAATTAAAAGTTAATTGTTCTTGAAAATGATAGACTTGAGTTATTATACTCGTATGTCATTATATCAGTGGCCTAAAAAAAACATCAACGATGCTATCGTTTATTGTGATAGTTTTTCAAAGCAAACCAAAGCAAATATATTTAGATAGCAAATTTCATACTGTACACAAGGTAACTCTATGTGGTTTACATTATTAAAAGCCTTTAAAAACAAAGAAAAAAAACAGCTTATAAACATTTAAAACAAGGGAAAAAAATAAAGTACAATTAAAACAGCATACAGTGCAAGAAATATCATTTAAAAGTGGAAATGCTCCAAAAAGAAGTGTTTTTAACCTGGATGTAAAAACATTCACACTTGGGGCTGACATCACTTCTGTTGGCAACTTATTCCATTTGTGTGCAGCCTAACAGCTAAATGCTGCTTCACCATGTTTGCTTTGGACTCTGTGTTCCACTATTTGACCTGAGTCTGTCGATCTCAGAGCCCTACTGGGTTTATATTCCATTAGCATTTCTTTCATGTATTCAGGACCTAAACCATTTAGTGATTTATAGATTTAGTTTTTTGGGAAGATTTATCGTCCTAAAAATTTGCTAACGTGCTAGGGCTAAACACATAATATATTGAGAGAGAGCAAGAGCAATGGATAACACAAAAATATTGTACAAACAATAGAAAAATAGAGTAACCACTGTAATAAAAATCTGCAATATAGCGGGACCATGAAGCAAGAACCGTGATACACTGGAGGATTATTATATCTGTATTCCATGATGATAGGTTGCAGGGAGTCCTTGTTCCAGGGGTGGGACTCATTGTTTCCAGACATGTGCATCCTGGGACTCACGTAGTCTCAACTGTAACATGATCAGTGGATTTTTATATGGTATTTGGTAATTCCCAGTTGGGAATCAAATAATCAGTTGGTTTTCTCTCCAGTATCGCTATGATATATTCCTACCGTTTGTTATAAACTATCCGAAATAATCTTTTTTTCCATAATGTAATTATGGGTTGCTCACAATTGAAATATGTTTTAGTTTTTTCACATATGGCAAATTTGCATTAAGGTTCAAGTTTCTCATTACTGTACATCAATCTAAAGGCAATTTCAAAATGTGGTGCTTGATTGAAAACCTACCAATGTATGGAAGATGCCACTAAGTTATATAAGAATACATGCCAAATCATACCTGGAATACTGATTGGATTCTATTCAGGTGTGTGTGTTGCCCTGTCTCCATGGAGTTGGGAAAATAATTGTTAACACTAGACTACACCCACCAATATTTAGAATTTTTGTGGTTAGAATTGGCTGTGGTCTGTACTGCAGTACTTTCTACTTTGTTACCGGTATTTCAATTGTCCTGGCCTTAATCACTCCAAAATCCAGCCACCATAATTAGCCTATTGTTGAAATAATACCTCTCTCATGTCAATCAAAACTGAGCATTTTTGTCTATGTAAAGGCAGAATTTTTGATAGATTCAATTGTGCTGTTGTACAGTACTCAGTAACATGGGGATAGTTAACCAGCACATTCATTTACCAAATTACTGTACTGTAGTATTTCCACATACGCTGACAATAGTACAATAGTAATAATAGCAGATGGCACTGTGGTTCCTATCATAGTGGCGATGTCAAAGGATTTACTCAAGTACTCAAATACCAATGGTAGAGTCCGTATAAAAAGACTGTCTGACATGAAATCAGATGAAAGTTTTCTTATTTAGGTCCATTAGGATTACCAAAATTATTTATATTTGCTAAATGCCAGAATAGTGACTAGAACTTTTTTTTTTAAAGACAACTACAGTGTATATAAAAGGTAATACAGTCATAAAATAAAATAAAAATATTGGCATGCCAGGGGTGCCAATATTTTTTAACACAACAGTATGTAATTTCACACCTTATTAAATGTCCATCCATTTTCAACACCACTTATCCTGGTTAGGGTCGCAGTGCGGATTTTTTATAAAACCTTACTAATTTTGACTATGGAATGATATCAAATATATACAAATTTGATGGTTAAAATAATTAAATGCCAACACAAATACATGTTTGTTTACTCATCAAAACAATTAAAATCTTAAACAGGGCTTCACTTGAATGTATTCACTGACATAACTTTTACGAATGGAGGAGGGCTTCCTTTATTTGCTCACTGACTGGTTTTCCTCCTATTGTGTTTCACAGATGGATACTCCAAGGACCGCTGTGCCATCCACACCACAACCCACACTGCATACACACAAATGCACGTGTACTTGTGCTCATCCAATCTACCAGCATCACAACTCGCCTTTGACTTCCTCAAGTCAATGAAACATGCGTATCATAGAAAAGATGACAGCACCATGTAACTGATGCTATCATGGAAAGTCTTGAGGAATCTGTCAGTGGGACCAACTGACAGAAAATCTCACTGCACGGTCCCATGTACAGTAACTTCACCAATGGTCCCTGTTGATTCAGGTGTTCTCCCCATGTTCTATTATCTATCGAGTCCACCATGGTGTGCAAGGCTGTTTGTTAGGAGTTATTATTTTTATCCAACTGCACTGTGGTTCAGTGAAGTCACACAACACATAGAAATGATTGCTGCAGTGTGTTACTGTAGCTTCACTCAGTTCTAAAAACAGAATTGTTGCTCTCTTTTTTAGGCCTTATTATGACAACCAGAAAAGTGCACTTGGCAACCCAATACTGTTTTCTGATTTTGATGGGGTAGCTGCAAATATCAACAGTACAGTGAATGCACCCTGACAAATGAGTCTATGAATAATCATACACGAATATTAACACAGCAAAGACGACATCAAGGTATTGTGCATCCTCTGTTTTTATCTGTGGCTTTCATTTGTTTTGTCACTGCATTTAGCGAATGAATACAGACCCCTGCTGTTTGAGAGCTGTGAAGGCATGGCAGCCTGTAAAGGGGAGACTCCACTGCAGGCTAGTACTTTTCTATAATACATTAGCAGTGCTGTTACTGTCACAGGGCCCTTTGAGAGTGATGCTCTGAATTGCGACAGGGCTGAGAGAAGCCAGCTTTTATAAATAATTCTCTTGGCACCTGCTGAGCAACAGAAATATTATTAAGAAGAATAAGTGTTTGCCTCATGCTTGACATTTCATCTCATCTTTTATTTATTGCCAATTTGTTTATTTGTTAAATGTATGTTTTATATCGCGGCACGGTGGTCGACTGGTTAGAGCGTCAGCCACACAGTTCTGAGGACCCGGGTTCAATCCCCGGCCCCGCCTGTGTGGAGTTTGCATGTTCTCCCCGTGCCTGCGTGGGTTTTCTCCGGGCACTCCGGTTTCCTCCCACATCCCAAAAACATGCATTATTGGGGACTCTAAATTGCCCGTAGGTGTGACTGTGAGTGCGAATGGTTGTTTGTTTGTATGTGCCCTGCGATTGGCTGGCAACCAGTTCAGGGTGTACCCCACCTCCTGCCCGATGACAGCTGGGATAGGCTCCAGCACGCCCGCGACGCTTGTGAGGAGAAGCGGCTCAGAAAATGAATGGATGCATGGATGTTTTATATCCAATTCCAGAACAAGCACCATCCATGATCTTGGATTGAGTTTAGACGTAGACTACTGCGGAACTTTTTGCCTGTGGCAGGAAATAATATTTTATCATATGCCATTGGCTTGTGGTGTGTTAAAAGAAACAAAACACCTTGCTAAATTGAAAAACAGACAGATGAATCTGTGTTGCCAAAATATCAAGTACTTACTATACAATTAAATGCTCGCTGCATGTGACATGACTAAAGAGTTTACATATTCTTATTTTTCATTTTTCTTTCTTTCTTTCTTGTTTTTTTTTTTTTTTTTTACTGTTTGCGTTTTAACTGCCATAGTGAGGCTTTTATATGTTCAAATGAGCCCAGAATTTCTGGATTTTACGTATTCCTGGAATAGCACATCAGTAGTATGCATCCTCATCCAGTAAATGCCGTAAATTTCATTTTGTGAGTGGGATGTGCAGGGGAGGTAGGTGCAAGCAGAAGTTGAGATTGCAGAGTGCAATCATCTGCTGCCTGTTAGTCATGCATTTAGCTTCACATATCTGCTTGCCAAGGCCTTGTTTTGATGTCACTTGAAGCATTTTCTTTCACTTCTCTCCAATCAATGTCAATGCCAGTGGAAAAGATCCTTCTGAAGCTGCCCTCTTCTGCTTGTTTCTGCAGTGTGCTTTTCCTGTATTCTATTAAATACCACCGTGTTCATAATAATGTATACGTTATCAGAAGGGAGCTTAAACATGTTATTTGAGCCATGTTAATAAAACTGGCTCGAAAATGCTTTTTTCTCAACTTTTAATCATACTGTCCATCATGATTTTGTCTCACATCAAACTTATTTGTCTATAGTTGGTTAATTAAATGGTTTTGAGGGTCACCTACAGTAAAGAACTCCAAGTTTGAAACCATTTGTGTATACTGGGTTTTTGAAGCATACATTCTGTGTATACAGTACCGCATAAGCTAAGCATGAAAGGCCGTGCGACATTCCAAGAGCAAAGAGTAAAGGTGTTCTTACATGGCATTGTAGATTGATCCATGTTAGTCCTGCCAGTATCAGGGTAGAATGATGAATGACAGTTTTTACTTTAATCACAGAATGGACCTTTCCAATAAAGACACCCTAGGGGCAATATCACCTCTATACATGACATACACAAAAGATAATGTAAACAAAAACAGCCTTATGTGGTCTGGGATAATATAGTGAAACCTCCAAGGTTGACACACGGTCTTTTCGAGAAGGCTAGTTGACCTCTGATTTGTTGGTACAGTATTCAGACTTTAAAAATTATTCCCTGGCTCCAACTGTTGCTGCCATAACACTTTTATTAACTGTTCAGGCATTGTTTAAAGAAACATTTTACATAAAGTGCATTTCACTTTGTTACATTCTTAACTGTCGCATATTAAGGTAAAAAAAAACAAAATTTCAACCACTGCTAAATGAAATGTAAAAACAATACAATTTGAAACAATACAATTTAATGGCACGTGATGTATTGACTAACAAACTAAACAGCTAATAAAAAAAGACCAAAGGCATCTAAGTTTTCCTGAGTGCATTCTGTTTCTCTGCATTCATTATAATTGTCCACTTACGTTGCCATATTGTGCTGTGCAGTCAGGACATAGCTATGTGTATACTGCTTTGTGTGCCACGCGAGAACTACTTTAAAATAAGTTTATTATTTCTTTCCGGTTTTATGGTCATCAACACATTTTTCTCTTTGCTTCTTACCCTTCTGTGATGGCATGTATAAAAGCCAAAGAAAAGGCAAAAACCACGTGAAATTTCTGCTCACTTGACTGAAGTCCCACAAGGTTGGTTGAGGTTATGTATGAGTGCATGATGACAGTTTGACCTATTTGGATTTTTGTACTACTTTAGAGAGGTATTTCCCTCAATATTTAAGTAAAGTTCTGAATTATATGACTTCAGGGTCGTTCAACTTCGGAGGTTCGACTGTATTACAGCGGAGCTGAGCATACAATTTAAAAATTGGAAATCATGACTGTCCAAATTGTGAAAAATCTGTGTACTCCAAAGTCTAATTAAAAATTTAGAGGGCGTAACTCTAAATTTTTAATCTTTGTGCCAAACTAAGCTAAGGAGCTGCAGCTCCATTTATTTTCAACAGGAAAGTAAGAGAGGTGAAATTTTGAAATGTTTACTTAAACATTCAAAATTTCAATTCCTAAAAACAAAAGGCTTGTTGACATTTTCTTTCCAGATCATCTTTGTCATCATCACGTGTCATATAATTTTACATTCTTGGAGCTGCAATCACTAATTGTATTCATATATCTTCTATTTCACCTCTTTAAACACACAAGCACACACACACACGCACATCGTCTCTTTCTCTCTCTCTCACAAACAAGAACACAAATAGTTAGTCTGTTGTTAATTTGCATAATATTTTGGTGGGTGCCATAGTAAAATGTGTTGCTGAAGATATCCAAGTACTATTACATGACAATGCCGCTTCACTGAATCATTGTTATGGTAAACAAGCAAATCTTATCAATCTGTTTAGATGATAGACTGCAGGCCGAGTACATCACCATGAATTATGCAACGACAACCAACCCTAAAAGAGACAAGAAATCAAAAACTTAAACTTTTTTCAAAAAAAAAAAAAAAAAAGAGAAGTTGCCTTATCTCTTGCTTGTATAATCTCTACAGTTAAGACAATGATGTTCACACTTTGAAGAGGACTCTCCTTTCTTTGTACTAAATGAAATTTACCAGAAACAGTTTTGTTCTTTTGTGTCAATGTATAGATAATCATCTTTTTTCCTGTAACTTGTATGTCTCGTCACACTTTTGCTCTCAACCCAATCGTCCTTGTGACCAATCATCCAAATTACCTTGTGGTGAACTGTCAATCTTTTTGTGTACATTTTAGATTATTATTTATTGTTGACATGTTTTGCATTTGCAAATAACAAAACGCTGACAAGGGTTTGAGCGGAACCTTCTAGTTCAATGTAAATGCCTGGCGAAGAGTGAAATTCTTTTGTAATTATTAAAATGGAGGAAAGAACAGTATGAGAAGCTCTTTTTATTATGTGGCCAAAGTTGCTTTGGAGAACAACTTTTTTTGTGTTGTAAAAGTATTTGTTAGTGAATTGCTTATGAAGAAAAATAAATAATAGGCGCACACGTCTGTTTCAAATTGGTCATGTCTATCTATACCAGGGGTGTCAAACTCATTTTTGTCTCAGGCCGCATTGTAGTTATGATTTCCCTCAGAGGGCCGTTAGAACAGCGAAATGTTTAATCACCAAATCATATTATTACCATTACACAACAAATTGAGGGATAGCTACTTTTGAAATCAGAAGACAAGGATCATAGTTTGTTTGAGTATTGTTTAAGTTACTGTAGAAGAAGGGTTTGGTAACAGAAAAATGAAATATCTCAACGTTATTGTTTATTATTATGACAATTTGGAATTTGGGTAGAAAAAATCGCGGAAGTTGACGAACTACAGTGCATCATCATCGGTCAATTTGGAAAAGCCTGCTTTAGCCAGCGAAATTAAGGATCGACTGAATCGCGGAAGTTGACGAGCATGATTTGCTTTCGCGGGCCACATAAAACGATGTGGCGGGCCGCATCTGGCCCTCGGGCCTTGAGTTTGAAACCTATGATTTATACAAATGCACAATTTACCTGTACAATGAAGGGCATTAGTACACCAGTTAATGTTATTAGTATAGGTAGTTTTTTTTTATTCTTTTTTTTATTCGTGTATAAGTGTACTATAGTTATCTCAATAAAATCTGAAAATTGCAGTGTAAACAACACCTTGCTGAAATAGAAAGTTAGTTCCCAAAAGTCACTGCTGATGTATTGTGACCCATTTTGTATGGAGATCTATTGAGGAGATATCTGCAGTGCTTCCAGGATAGCGCCAGCTCCTCCATAACCACAAATGGGTAGAGATGTACTCAAAATAGAATACTTACTGACCTATTAAGGTCTTTTACGGCTCTATATTTTAATGTGAACAAACTACAGTGCATCATCATCGGTCAATTTGGAAAAGCCTGCTTTAGCCAGTGAAATTAAGGATCCACTGAATCGCGGAAGTTGACGAGCATGATTGGCTTTCGCGGGCCACATAAAACGATGTGGCGGGCCGCATCTGGCCCTCGGGGCTTTGAGTTTGAAACCTATGATTTATACAAATGCACAATTTACCTGTACAATGAAGGGCATTAGTACACCAGTTAGTTACAATTTCCAAAATATTGCAAGATAGAATAGAATAGCATATAATACCAGAACTGAGTATAACTTCAGGACATTTTAAAGACTTACTGTGTCTTTGGAACCAAAAACTGAAGACACAATCAGAAATATAAATAAAATCAAAATATAAAACCTCAGACATAAACCTCCAAAAAAAATTTGTAGCCACAATAAGATTTAGTAATATTGTGTGGATAAAGTAACATTTCAAAAGCAGAAGAAATCTATTCTATATTATATTTCATCACATTTTTAGGGACTTTTTTTTTTTTTTTTAAATTAATGCAATTTTAACATTTAGAGTAGTGGAGTAGAGTAAGCTGTGTGCGTGTGTGTGTGTGTGGGGGGGGGGGGGGGGGGGGGGGGCGGGGGGGTCCTTGATTCAAGGTCATGGTGCTGCAAAAAAAAAAAAAAAAAACGGTTTAGCTGTATTGCAGCGCCATCGTGTGGCTTCTCTCAGTGCTGAGCTGATGCTCAATGGGTACTGCTTAAAAAGACACGATAAGGTAAATTCTCTCATAGGAGAAACTAATGAATGTCTCTTGGTGACCCAACACTTCCTTCATTAGAGGGAATCAAATGAAGTAGCCCAGCTAAATATTTGAAAAAGGGAACCAAAAACATGCTGAGGTTGCAGTGCTAATCAGTACAAGCATTGATACACTGACTTCATCAATATGAAACTGCAAATGATACAAGCTACGGTGGTAACAAAAACAAACAAACAAATTAATGTGACATTATGCATTAAGTGCATCAACAAGAGGTATGATACCGCTCACAAAAACGGCTCCAACTGTTCAATGTTTCCGTACTTTTTGCACAACTTTCTGTTTTCCAACAAAGAGATGAATGGCAAAACTTACAATGTGTTTGATTCATGAGTCTCCCTATACAGTTCCTGGTTCTATTTAGAATTGATATTTAAAAAGTCCACTTCAGCAGCAGGTCCCAACAGAGGTCAGGGAGACTCTTGTTACAGAAAGGCCGAAAAGCTGACGTCCTTGGAAAAACAAACAAACTAACAAATATCTGTTTTGAATTTTGTCACCTAAAATCATTGATATTGTGCAGGGATGGACGTCATGAGATGTATGTGGTAGGAAATGTACTGTATGTATTGTACATGTTTTGATCATCATGATCAGTGTGAATAATAACGTTACCTCTTAAATATATTTTTTGGGCGATTCTCAAAAAAAGAAAAAAGAAAAGAAAAAGTGGGGGAAAAACGCGAACTTTCTCAAATCAGTCAGTCAGGAGATGGGCGAGCGGATTAGTGAATCATGGGAAATGCAGTTCTCTCCGTGAATGGGAGGAGGCAGATTCTAGACTGCGTCCGGTGTTTGCAATGCATGCGTGTTGGTGTGTGGAGGTGAGTGAACCGTGAGGATTGAGTGAGTGCTGGACTTTTCTCTTCCGAGCGAACGAGGACTTTTTTTTTTTTTTTTTTTCTTCCCACCATCAAGGTCAAAAGTCCGGACGAGACGACGGTTGGAACACATTCGAAAATGCGAGGGGGAATCCAGGAAGAGAGCCCGTTGCCGTTAAAAATTGAGAGCGGGAGAGCAGCCGCTATTGTCCGTGTGCCTTCATAACACTTGTGGCATCGCCGAGGAGAGACTTTGACACCGACTGGCTGCTAAGCTTTCCTGAATGGGGTGAATTGAAGCGACATTTGTTTTTATTTATTATTATTATTATTTTTGTGATAAGCTAGTCCGAGGCATTTGCAGACGTTCAAAAAAAGGGAAGGGGAGGCGAGGAGGGGCAAAGAAAACGCCCTGCTGCCACAGCCTGTTACCGTTATCTCCAAATTCAAACTTTATCGTCGACTTCAAAATGCGGAGATAAGATGGAATGTGGAACGTTATGTCTTTTTTTTTTTAACGTCTCGTGCTTTGTTTAAGGGCCGCACTCTTGGCAAGTTTTGGGAAGTCTCATTGCTGTAGGAATATTTTCCCCTCTTCGTCGTTGCACACTATCCCCGTTGGAGACGATCTGGATGGGCAGGGAGCCCCAAGGGTGCCCCGCTAGGCCCGAACAACGAAGTTTCACATGTAAACCCAAGCACTTTGGGACAAAAACAAGGCTTTCTTTCTCATTATTTGCCGAGCGACGCCGCAGATATGTCTCAGGGCGCCGAGAGGAGGATGGAAAGCCGGCTGAAGAAGTTGGAGGACATGATGAGAAACCCCAGGTCTGCGTTAAACCTGGAAAGTTTGCTGGTAAGTCAAGTGGAATACATCTCCTGCATTATTCAAGAAGGTCGCGGTGGCTGCTCCCTGAAACGCGAGACACGAACTGAGCACCGTGAAAGTAACGTTTGCTGTTGCCATGTGATATGGCTTTTCCATAAATTCAATACACGTACTGTTTTATTGGGCCACCTTAACCTGTTTGAACGGTTCGCTTTGTCGTTTGTTATTAGGGAGACTGCTGCTATGGTTCTTCCTCGTTTCACTTAAAACTACTTTTTCCAGTCTGTCCTGTAATTAGATTCTGTATCTTGCCATTATCGTGTGTTAAATGGAAATCGCAATGTACTGGTTTACAGTAGGGTAGGCTAGAGTAATACTAAAGACTGACCACAGACGGTGGGGGTCTGTAGTGTCTACAGATTAGGATTAATTTGTGGAGAATTTTCCACTTAGTGTTTTTATGGAGACTAATGTGTAACAGTTGGTGGTCCTCATGCTCGAGGAGATGAAAGGAACAAGGTGTCCATCAAGCAGGTTTTATTTAAATATGAAAAGTAAACGGTGTTTGGACATTTCCGGACGGAATTTTTGGGTCATAATTTAATGAAATGAATGAACCAAATTCCTTTTAAAACCTAACATTCACGGTTGTAGATGTAGATATCACAATGTATTTAAGACCAGGCATCCTTGAGTGACTTCCACCTGAGCAGGACAGACTCAGTCGTTTTCAATACAGTATTGTGAGAAACTGTCATTACCAAGCCACATTGAAGGTATCAGTTCTAAAGAGACACACTTGGAGGAGATTGAGGATTTCCTGTATTAGGGACTCAAAATGAGATTGCATGCAGTAAGAAAGTGGAGACTGGGTGATATAGTCGAGGAACAACCGGGTAAGCTAATAACCATGTTTATATTTGTAATTTCTTGGCATATACAGTATTGTCAAATGTCACATTGACTGATCTGCTTAATGAATGGGTGACTAGCAGTAGTTTCCACCACCCGTACGGTTTTCGCTCACCACGTTTGGTTAGGTATTGGACATAGTACCTCGTAGTACCTGCTTTTTCCAGTGAAAATGTATTGACAGGAAGTAGTGCCGTGATGATCCCTAGTTGGTCTTTGACACAGTAAAGGGAAAGGCACCATAAAAGTTGTTAAACAGAACAAGGCAAGTTTGAATAATAAGGTAAGCAAAGTTTATTTTTATTTTTTTTATTTGAACGTTTGAGTGACACAGTTGCGACAAGCGAGTGCTGTTTTTGACCTATGTTGAACAAAAAATAGCATTGTAATCATAATAAAGCTGTGACCTGTGTTTTGTGCACAAAAATCAGCAGTAGTGACTGACGTGGTGGAGGATTCTATGGAATGAGATTTGTGCCAAAAAGATTCACACACATATTAAATCGCAAACACGATGACGACTTTTGCGTTTGTTTTTTTGCTGAAATTTTTGTTTTTTCGCTTACGTTTCATTTTTTTTCGTTTACAGTTTCAGTTTTTCGTTTGTTTTTTTGCGCTGACCTTTGGCACAAACCTCTGTGGTGGGTGGGCTTTATGAGGCATGCGTCTGATTTGTGCTTCCCTTTTATGCTAATTCTGTCTTTAAGCCGTACTGATTGTAATTGTTGAATTTTATCTAGTAATGTAATCATAAGATGATAAAGAAATGTGGCCAGTGGCAGTATAGCAAACAGTGTGGAGGAGTAAGTATGGTAGCTAACGTTAACAATATAGCCAATTGTATTTAGCTGCTAAAATATTAATAAACTGTGGCTGTAAACTTCTAACGTTACTAGCATAATGTTACGTCACTTCTTCCTGGTACAGCATTGACAACATACGATAGATACTTACACTTCCTTAAGGTGATCGAAAATTGAATCTTGCATTCTTAACGTTGGCTCTGCTCAGTGTGATGGAAAAAAAAAAAAAAAAAAACTCATCCGGGGGCATTAGCTGTCACTCAAAACAAATGAGCCAGTGAGGACGCATTACTCATAAAGCCCACCAATCTGAGAGGTTTGTGCCAAAACTCAGCGAAAAAAACAAACGTAAAATTGAAACTGTAAATGAAAAAAAGTGAATTATAAGCCAAAAAAGCCAAAATGTAAGTGAAAAAAAATGTGAAAACCCCCCCCCCTGAAACGTACACGAAAAAACAAACGCAAACGCAAAAGTCGTCATCGCGGTTGCAATTTAAAAAGTTTTGTGTGAATCTTTTTGGCACAAATCTGATTCCATACGATTTCTAACTGAACAAGCACTTGGTTGTGTAGTGACACCAGTTTGACCTGTAAATGTTACCTGAAAGTCTTGGTAGGCTTTAATCTTTTGTCCTCATAAAGGTTGTACTGAGTTGCTTTCCTCTCATGAATAAGGGAGGATTGTAATACCCTTTTATGAGTAGTCATACAGTTCAATCTCCATGCTTTTGTGATTTATTTTTCTCTCTCCAGGTTTTACAGTTTCTCAAGCATTTACAATTCTCAAATGTTAACATATTTGCAGTTACTATCAAATGAGTATGTCTTATAATTCAGTATATGCTGAGAACATGAGGCCATTGAAAGTCAACCTTATTTGGATTTGAAATTCCTTCACAGTGAAACCTCAGAGGCTGAACACTGTCCATTGTAGGATATACCATACAATATGTTCTTCTTTTTGATTGAAATTATTTTTTTTGCATTGAATTAATGGAAATTAAAATATTTAGTTCCAGGGTGAAACTGTTGCCATCAAACAGTTATTAACATATAGGCAACGTTTTAAGTAACGTTCTTAGCTGTGTTAGGTAAGTAATATTAATGAACTAAAACATACATAAAACATGAGTTGGTAATTACCATTGCTGTTAATTTGGGATAGTTGAGACATAAACCTTAAATTGGGTGGTGGTCTAATACATTTGTTAAGCACTGTACATACTGGAAGTGGAACGAGGAATGATTAATGAAGGTGACTTAATGCTTTGCACTTTTAGCATTCTTACCTGACATGCAGTAGGTGTAAAAGCAAAAATGTTAAGTTTACCACTGGACATTAATATTGAAAACCAAAATGATGCGCTGTCCCTTCGAGAAAGTAAGGCGGGCGCTGACATGACGTTGAGAACAAACACTTATTGAACGTGAACATGCCGCATATACTCTTTGTTTACCGGTACTGTTATTGTTGATCTTGTCGCTTCAGCCATATTGTACTAAGCAGCCATGGCAAAAAGTTCCATTTCAGGATGTAGAATCGTTATCATCCTCCTTTTCGCCGTCCTTGTAACTTTCAGCCACTCTATGCATAAACCTCTCGAGGTATGCTTGAGGGGGTCTCCCTTGACCACATGCATGGCGGTGGTTTGACCACAAAAATGTTGTTCAACTTTTGAGCCATATTTCCCCCCAGATATTTCCCTGATATTTTGGTGAATGTGTGACTTCAGACATTTAGTTAATGTAACCTAATCCAAAGCATACTAGCCGTTGTAATCAAAGTTGCATTTGTTCTGGGGCTCTGATTTTGAATTGCTGGGCCGGTCCCCTTAACTGGATCAGAAACAGGACAAACACAATGTCATTTCTATCTTAAAAAGCACAACCTCACCCTTTTAAAAATGGGCCTCATCTAGGTCGGGGGCCCTTGTGCTGTCTATCCCTGTACACGCCTCCCCTACTCGCACGCACGCACACACACAACTTGAGGCACCCCTGCTCAATTCCCTTTCCTTTACAACATTAAACAGAATAGTTGCTTGCGCGCCGGTGGTCTTTACTTCTTGCATGTTAGATGGGGTGATGGAGGTGCTGAGTGTTGTAGACAAAAGTTGAGCAGGAAGCATGTTTTGGGAGAATAGGCTGCAGTTTTCCATTTTTACAAGGCACACTGCTGTCACTAGGATGGAAGTTTTGTGGCTAAGGGAAGGATTGTAACACATGCACGTATGCACACATACCATAAGGCCCTTCATTTTGAAGGTAAACAAAAATGTCTATTCATTCCAGCACTACATGATGATGTTAATGTTATTAGTATAGGTAGTTTATTTTATTTTTTTTTAATTCTTTTTTTATTCGTGTATAAGTGTACTATAGTTATCTCAATAAAATCTGAAAATTGCAGTGTAAACAACACCTTGCTGAAATAGAAAGTTAGTTCCCAAAAGTCACTGCTGATGTATTGTGACCCATTTTGTATGGAGATCTATTGAGGAGATATCTGAAGTGCTTCCCGGATAGCTCCAGCTCCTCCATAACCACAAATGGGTAGAGATGTACTCAAAATAGAATACTTACTGACCTATTAAGGTCTTTTACGGCTCTATATTTTAATGTGAACAAATTACAGTGCATCATCATCGGTTAATTTGGAAAAGCCTGCTTTAGCCAGTGAAATTAAGGATCGACTGACACTATAGGTGTTAATGTTGATTTTACACCGATCGATTTGATCGGTATCGGCCGATAATTAGCATTTTATGCTGATCGGCTTTGTCAATTCGCCGATCCAATCAATGATGTCATTGATCGGCTCCGCAAAAGACATTTACTCCGCGTCGCCATCGTGTACGGTATATTTGAATCCAAAAGCTAGTTTATTTTTAGCCTTGTCGTGTGTCTTTTGACGTAGTACTGTAAATATCTGACTACCAATAAAATTATTTTTAAAAAAAACATGGTGATGGTGTGGACCAGACAACACGTCTGACACAGACATCACGGAATGCGTGGATCAGACTACAAGACACATTTGGTCTTTCATGATTGCACTATGTCGACTGCAATAAAATCTTTGTATTCCGATACCACCGCATCCCGTTTTTTATGATCACTGGGCTTCATCTTGTCAACTCAAATGCGACCGGATACACTCGTTAACATGGCGATGACAACAATAATGGACAGCGCCGTGTGTTTATAAGAATAAAATGGGGGAAAACGTATGTTGGTGGTCACCGGTGCTCGGGAGAGGACGTTCGTTTAAGGGTTGCTTGAGGTATGTTCACGTACTTTTAATACGATACGGCTCGCAAGCAGGCAACAAAACGTCACGTAACCTAGCAAGCTAGTGCTAGCACTAACGGTTGTAAGCCAACATGCAGGTGTTCTGTCGAATCATGCGCTAAAGTTTTGGTGTGTGTGAAGTAATTTAATTACAGTAAGTTAGCACCCATTATTTCTGTCATGTTGTAATGTTGGTTTGACCTGACTGATTAGAATACATGATCGGAGTAGATCAGCGATTTGCAACCTTTATGGAGCCAAGGCACATATTTTACAATTGAAAAATCTCACACAATCTCAACACCAACAGACAAAAATGTCACAAAAAGTGGATACATTAATTGCTGCATGTACTTCCTGCCATCTAATAGAAGACCATTTTTTTGTTCTGTCTCACTATGCCTCACTGGCATAAATAGATGAACAAAGATACATTTTTTATTGTAAATATATTTTTTTGAGCAATTAAGTACACAAGTATATACAGTAAATGAACAAGTCATTTAAATAGACACATTGCTCCATCTTGTGATCGGCTCGGTGATCGGTTATCGTTTTTTTATACTCCGTGATCGGCCCCAAAAATCCTGATCGTGTAAAGCCTAGTTAATGCCCAGTGCCAATAAATATTGACAATTTACTTTCAAGTGATTTATATCTGATATATGCTTATGTTTACAGAAACCCTGAAACAAGCACACAGTCGTAAACAAAAATATATTGTCATACATATACTATGCTCTACCTGGCTGCCTGCATCATTTCCCATTTTTTTTCAATTGAAAAGATCCAACATGTCAACATGTAGTGTTCCTATTTTCCTCTGCTCACGATAACATTGGCCTTTCCTCACAGAAATAACTCTCAAATCTTTGCAGGCTTTAATTACGTGTTTCCCTTGAGAGGATGAAACATCACTTTACTTACATTAAATACTTTTGGGGCAGGGCTTATTTTTTAATAGGGATGCACCGAAAATTCGGCCGCTGAAATTTTTGGGACGAAAATGACCGGAAAGTGCATTTTCAGTTTTTGTCCGAAAGACATTTATCACCAAGAAAAAAAAAAACAGCCGAAAAAGGATGTTGTGATGATGCAAGCCAAAACCTTTAAAGCAAGTACTCTGGACGGGCGAAGCTGTGCGAGAAACCCCAGTCTCTGTCGCAGCTGGCCGACTGCGGGGTACTGCTTTGGAGCTGACGACCCACTGAACTGACCAGAGGTGATTGGCGAGCTGAAAATTTTGAGAAACATTTGGTCTGGATTTAGAAGGCTGCCTGGACGCCAAGGACTTCCTCTTCAGCAGTCCTAAAGCGTGTGCATCGCTCAGAAGGAACCAGAACTCACACTTAGACAAATTTGACGAAGTGCAGAAAATGGTCCAGCCAAGTTGGCAAAATGCAGAAAATTATCCAGCCGGGGATTTTTTTTTTCTTTTAGGTTTTTAATGTAATATAATTTATTTCAGTGTTTTGGTTTTCTGCCTTGGTTTCCTCATTTTCAGTGTCGGGCCAAGAATTTACATTTTGGTGCATCACTATTTTTTAATTTTCAAGTAATTTTTTTGTTTTGGAATTGGGAGCAAAAAGTATCAACTTCTCTGTGGAAAGTTCAGACCCTGGACGCTGCTGTTGGGATTTAAAACAAATACTCAAATCTATTAGCAGCTGTTTCAAATATCTCCCTCATTACTGCCTGATTAACCCATACCATCTTTTTTTGGGAATATTTTTCATTAATAGCTGCATAGAAAATATATTTTGCACACTAGTGACAACTGATGAGAACCTTTTATAATTAAACTACAATTCTATTTAAAGTGTGTATCTTTGTATATCAGCGCAGATCTGTTTTTTGTTTTTTTAAATCAGCGTTTGTTAAAATGTAACTAACTTGTGTAAAGTCACAAAAGAAATTTGGCAGTATTGGATTTACATGGCTGCTTGAAATAAAAGGAGTCCTTGTTCAGGCCAAGTGATGGAACATATTTTAGATGTTTAAAAAAAGTACAGTCCATCGATCATTTTACACTTGAGACTATGTCAGTCCTGGGATGCACATGTCATGGAAACAATCGGTCCAGTCCTGGAACAATTATTTTTTGCACTGGTCTTTTTGTATTTTCGCGTTGAGGTGCTGCGGGTCGTGGCTCTGGTTTTGGTCCCAGTGGAACTGCGAAGCACACGTAACATCGGCGACGAGAGTTGATCCGCTAGTAAATATTGTATTAATTAAGAAACGCGCCTACAATTATCTAATTAGTTTACGGATGTTAATGTTAAATGTATTAAGTGACGGAGCGATGTTAGGGATTATGTCACAACACAGAATAAACTAACTTCAAATTCAGAAATGGTCAATAAAAACAGAAAAATCCTGCAGGATGCATTTGGGATTAGCCTTTGAAGTTGGTAATAGTGAAAAATGAAATGAAACAGACAATGATTTAAGTCAATTCTTAAAGAGGAGGATGCTATTCATGTGGCACAGTTTGAAGCCGGGATCAGGTGCAGGTGGAGATGGGACTGGCTCAAGTTGGAGGCCAAAACAAAAAAGCTAAGAAATGAAATTTAATTTTAATCTTACATTTGTACATCAACATGTACTTGGGCAGTGTAAATAAGTTTTTCTACGTGAAGATTATTTTTTTTTATTATTTAATTTTTTAAATATGTTTTGAATTTTTTGCCTTATTGTACTCTTCAGAGCCTTCCAGATTGCTTAAAAATATGCTCAAATCTAAAAAAAAAATCCCCCCCCAGACCTCCCCTACAATGTTTAATTTTTTGTCACCTTTTTCATGCCTTTGGTGTTTGCATGTCAGTTTAAAGGATGTCGCTACAATCGAGCGAGCTGTTTAGCTCCTGAGTACACTAGCTAGTTAGCTCGCGGGCTAGTGAACATAATAAATAGTTAACTTTCCCTAAAGTGTCCCGGTTGTTTGCAATGTTCATTGTATTTAGGGAACGATTACCTGCCCTAATCTTCTTCTGATTGGCTAGTACCAAGACAGGACTCTTATTTTTGGTGGATAATCATTCGCTGAAGCACTTCAGCAACACGCACACACACACACACACACACACACAAGGCTAAAATATTTTTTTGTCTTCGAGGAGCAGTTTTGCTAATTTCTTCATTTGAAGAGCAACTTTCTAATTTTTAGGAGCCATTTTTTAAATAGCTTAATAGCACAGGGGCCTGAAGCAAGGATTTTATGAATGAATACAAATATGACAATATAATGGGGGCGTTTAATGTACGACTGCAGCTCATGAATTTTTTAGTACTCGAGCATCCTACTGAAAATTCTATCGATTATTTGGATGAACAATATTTTTGCTTGGTTAAAGAACAATTTTTAATACAAAAGTGAAAATGAGACCTTTCACTTAATAATGTACGACTACTTTGTTTCCTTTTTTATATAATCAACAGTTTTTATTTCTTGAATTCACAGTGTGTAAAAGAGAAGGCAATTTTTATCCTGCCTTTGTGCATCTTCACTTAAGCATCTCACATTTTGTCACATATTAATACATTGGGTTCATGGCTGGGCATTTATGAGCTGCTGACTAGGAATACGACAAATAGGAAGTGTTGGAATAATGTCATTAAGTCTTGGAAGTGACAAAACTAAAATTAAGAAACCTCGAGAGAAAAATATTTCCTTCATCTCACTTCACCAAAACCCTCCTGTATTTGGGTACATTATGATCCATAATAATAATAATCAATTTTACCCTCTGGCCACATTTGCCACATTTTTCACTTACTTGACTCAGAGTTTTGCCACTTACAGATCATCAGATCTATATATCACACAGTGACTACACTGAGCAAAAAGGACACTGTATGTACTGTTATGGTTGCGTTATACTGTCCTTGTCACTGTAAAAAAAAAATTAAAATAACGAGCCACACATTCAATGGTACAGCCCGCAGGGCTAATGTTATGTTAGCAAAGTAGACTAATGTTGAGCTCACTAATTTGCGCTATGTTAACTTGACCTGTCTGTCGGGTGCTGCGACCCGGCATCATACTTGGCAGAGGGAAAGGTCCGTATTACAACAAACAGGTGCTCGTCTTGCATTTCACTATGAAATGCTACCACACTTTTGCCATTTGTCTTTTTTTCCTCTCTCTCCTCAATTCAGCGTCGCAATTTGCAAACATTGTGTTCCCGTTCCTCAACTGAATAGCTTCACTTCTGCGTCCACGCATCGGTGTCACATGCGCCCCTGCCTACTCTGTCTTCGCGACCGCCTTTGCGGTATAACTGATTTGCAGTTTTGCATTTCAATGTGTTTTTTTGATGTGCAAAATGTGATGAGAGAGCGCTGATTAGGAGCCTTGCAGACATACTGTACGTAGGTAAACAATGTTGTGCGTTTCACCATGCTTTATGCGTCCCCGATTTATTTTTTTTGCATCTCAGACGCGGGACGCACATCCAACGAGATCCCCGCAGTCGATTACAAGTCACATAGACTGCCTTTCTACCGTCCTGAAAGAAATGACCTCATTGGGTAAATAGTTGGCAACTACTGTAAATACAGGGCTCAAAGTCCCCACAAAGGACTGCACTTTCTGTTTTTCATTTTGAACTTTATCTCTTATTCTCTCTCTCTTTTTCTAGCCTGTTCCTACTTTCAGGCATGTTATACAAGCCTCAAGTACTTTAACACATTCACTGCAATTGACGGCTTTAGAAGTCAAATATCCATGTTAACTGGGAAGGCTGGCAGTGAATGAGTTAACAGAGTCATCAGGCTCAGGCTCAAGACTTGATTCAACTGCAACTTAAGTGCGAGATACCTAATACTTGGATTAGAAATAATAGATACTTTCTCTTGGAACAGTTTTTAGACATTTTATTCACTATCAGTCTGTGAAATGAAGTTCTAATGTGTCATAGTCATAAAAGCAACATCATGCATTTGGCTATCATTCATTGTTTATTCTACTCTTTTCCTGTCTCTAATAACCCTTGCTATTTACATGCTCCATTCCACTCTTTCCTTCTCCCTATTTTGGTTACACTAATTTTAATGTCTTCTTCTATTTCATCATTTCCTGTTCCCTTTTTCCTGACTTCTGTTCCCCTTTAAATGTTCCATATCAATTCATTTGAATTTGTGAATCCTCGAAGAAGTGTGGATAGTCTCACCTCAACCTGATACTAAAACTAGAGCGTCCGCTCTGTCTCTGGACTGTAGTTGACTTGTTCTTAAACGGTACCGGTATCAGTGTGCTAGCTGGGAAGAAACACTGCCTTATAAGGCAGTCGGGATGGTGGCCCAGGTCAATTTTTTTCCCCCCTTTTTGCAAAACAAACCAGTCTCTCTACTCAGCACCTCCTCTGGGGAGATTGCTGGTTCTCTTTGTGGCATTTTTTTGGTTTGTTGCTCCACTTCAGTGAAGAAGACCCAGTGTCTGTCAAATGTCCAAGTCCTTAATGGCTTGAAAATGTCACACTCCACCTCAGTCATGTAACTTGCATGCCTTGGACACAACTGCAAATTTTGAGCTGGGTTTTCCATTTCCCTTAGAGCCACTGACCACTGAGAGGGACAAACAAAGGTACCGCATTGTTGTGATTTCCAAACTTTGTAGCACAGCTACCAATGTTGTGTATATTTACTAGGAACAGGCATCATAATTGATTAGTCAATTAATTGATCATCAAGAGTTCTGTGGAATATATTGTTGATTCATTGTGTCTTGATGAGCGATGGGAATTGATAAGATTTTTCAGATTCCGATTCCATTTTCGTTACTGCTTAACGATTTGATTCTTTGAATCTCTTCGATTCTCAAAATTGTAATGTGGTGGGAGAAAAAAAAGTCAGTGGACTTTATATATAAAAATTAAAATAATTAAATTAATAAAATGTGAATTTTAAAAAAATGCCGGCTATATTCAAGCTTCTCACAATCATAAAAAATATTAGTCGTTTTTCTTCAAAAATAATGTGCCACAGCGCGGGTTGTGTAATGCAAGTTCCTGAGTTGTAAAAACACCCTGAACGTACCTGGTTATCTTTCAAAGGAGAGTGTGTCATATGTTCTGCTGCCCTCCCTGAGTGTACTTGAAGCTGTTTGACAACCCAGTTGGTGTTTACTGTAAAACTAAACGCACAACAAAAATAATTACACACAGGTATATTTAAATACAAGACACACATCGTTTTAAAGATCGCCAGCTGAATGGTAATATTCAATCAAAAACTACATTGATAGGGTAGCTAAAATTAGCATTAGATCACAGGAGGGACTGACCCTCAAATAACGAATATTCACACACAAACGCCGTAGTAACACATACAGGCAGGTAATATCACAATGCTCTCAGGCATATAGTCTTCCTAATCTGTGATCGAGTTATTAAAGTTCTAATGTGACTTTTTTCTTCGACTCTTTTAGCTTACAATAAACTTGTAGCTCCATGCATGCATCGTACCACACTGCCCCTAAGAGGCCAAGGCAAACTTCAGCTTGCAGTTTCTGGCAGGGCGGATTTTAGCAAAACATCGAGAAAATTTGCATCCGCTGTTTTGCAGAATGCATTGCTATTGTTAAAATTACTGTATCACCTTTTGACTGCGGTGAAATAAATCTTTTTATGTCTTATTTTGTAAAGACAGGGTTTAATAGTCAGAGTGGAGTCCTTTTTGGAATCCTTTGGAACAGTTTCTCACTGATTCTCTGTTTTCGATTCCCATCTTGACGTAGTTGAAGGTAAACTAGAGTACACTTTTCGACTGCAACCAATAGAGGCGCCATTTGCTAATGAGCAAGTTTGTGAAACAATGGGACATCAATACGAGGTTATGCTATAAAAATGCAAACTTTTGTTACAGCAACTCTTAGGCAGAATTAATCTGCATTTAACATTTACATTAAAAGGCTATATAAAAAATATTGTAAATCTCTATTTTAAATTTTAGATCGAATTAGGCAGAGATCTCAAATGTAACGGAAGGTCCCTATTTTGTGCCGAAAATCACTGAATCCTGACTCGTTACGGCCGTAACACCGATTGTTTCCTGATATTGGGCTAAAACAGCACAGTGTCCGGTGATGAAAATTGCATAAATGTATTCAATTAAATAAACACTATATTGTTGAAAAAATGAGAGAGGGGAAAAAAAGCTGCGTAAAATATGATCCGTGTCCACAGACATACAGCATTGCTTACCTACGTACTGTATGTGTGTGTGTTGCTGAAGTGCTTCAGTGAATCATTATCCACTAAAAGTAAGAGTGCTGTCTTGGTGCTAGCTAGTAGCCAATCAGAGGTAGAGTAGGGCGGGCTATTGTTCCATAAATACAACGGAGACTCTTTTCCGGACTCGATAAATTGTCATTGTGGTGGTAACACCCGGCGCGGCGCTCACGACGCAGCGAGCCACTGGCTGAAGGGCTTTGGGACATTTTAGGAAAAGTTAACTATTTATTACGTTCACTAGCCCTAGCTAACTAGCAAGCTAAGGAGCTAAGTAGCTCACTCTGGCTCGCTTGATCATGGCAGCATCGTTTAAAACAAAGGTCACTAATTGGCGGACCACGGTCCGCGTCTGGACCCAGAAACAGTCCAATATGGACCCACACCATAGCCATAAAGAAAGGTTAGGATTTAAGACATACGTGGCGCTTCTATTTTAAGTGGCGCAACAGTTGACATGTTAAACTGTAGTGATGCACCGTATTGACCAATCACATGCGAGTTCAGCCACCCCCTTCAGGCAATCAAATCAGCAACTCAGGCGGTAATCACTGATTGCGCACAGCCCAGGCAGAGATGAGGAGAAACGTAGCAGGGGAAAGAGAGAGAGACTCAGCGTGGAAGTTGAGTCAGAAAACGAATGATAAAGCAAGACAAAATTTGAAACAAATGGCACTTAAAATGGAATGGCCAGACTAATTTTTGTATTTATTTCTCAGTGGGAAGTTCCCACTGGGAGCACTTATTAAAAGTGCACATGTACAACGCCATTATGAAACAAAACAAAGGTTTTGAACAAACACAAACTCTAAAATGGTTCAGTTGTTAAAATTTCCATCCATTCATTTTCTGAACCGCTTATCCTCGCACATGTGCGGGTTTGCTGGGGCCTATCTCAGCTGACTTCGCTCGGGAGGCGGGGTACACCCTGAACTGGTTGCCAGCTAATTGCAGGGCACATACAGACAAACAACCATTCGCACTCACATTGACACCTACGGATAATTTAGAATCTTCGATTAACCTACCATGCATGTTTATGGGAATGTGGGAGGAAACCGGAGTACCTGGAGAAAACCCACGCAGGCACGGGAAGACTATGCAAACTCCACACTGGAGGGGCGCATTTGAACTCGGGACCTCAGAACTGTGAGGCAGATGTGCTAATCAGTTTTTCCACCGTGCTGCCCTGTTAAAGAACAGGGGAAATTCAATCTTTTTTTTTTCTGAAGTTAGTCATTTTATTTGAAGACATAACTTTTAATTGACTTGCTGTTATTGTGAAATGTAGCCCTACTTTTATTTAGTAAGTGAGAGAACATTACACAGTTATTATCATATATTGGATTACCAGGGCAGAATTTGTAAGATTTGTACAATTCTTTATTATGCTCTAATATCCTTATATGAGTGGCATTAAAAAAAACAGTATCATTGATGTTTTTTTGTTTATCATTTATCGTGGACGTTTTCGAAATAATAATCTGCAATATAGCGGGACCGCAACGCAAGCACTGTGATATAGCGGAGGATTACTGTATCTGTATTCCGTTATGATAGGTTGCAGGGACTCATTGTTCCAGGGCTGGGACTCATTGTTTCCATGCAATGTGCATCTTGGGACTCACATAGTCTCAAGGGTAAAATGATCTATGCCCCCCTGAAAGCCATGAAGCCATAATTTATTAACGTTTATGCAGAAGGCTATTCATTATGTTGTGCAATTGAACAGTAGGCAGAATTATTTTTATCCAATTACATGATATACTGCATTAACTGTCCCGCAGTAATGTTCTTGACAACTATTGTTAATATGGAAATTCCGACAAATTTGGACAAACTGTTCCGGAAGTGAATTTGTAAAGGTTGGCAACTCTAAATTAGGTGATGATTAACTTTGTAAAATGCCCATCCCTACACTGTTTGGCACTCGTAATTTATGTGTTACCACCATGATTAAAAAAAAAAAAACTACCCTTCTACGAAATTCTGCAAAACTTTGTGGAGAAGTATGGCACTGGCCAAGGTACAAACTCTTATATTTAGGTGTGAATCCCGATAGTGGCTTGAGGAAATGTTTGATCGTAAAAACTTGGAAGACAGCAGGCAATTTTGCCACCTAAAAGACAGATGGGGTTTCCATTGACTCTGAGCAAGGGGTCGGGCACCATGTTGGTGACCCAAGGACCACATAAGACGCCTGCGGGCCTGTTCTAAAAAAATAGCTTACTCGTGATAGGTCATGGTGACATTGCACTTGCAGAGCTGTATGGAAATAAAGTTTTGTGTTCTGATATTTATCTCTTTCTTTGTTAAATCATTTATAGTAATTGTTGTGTTAAATCATTAACATGAGCAGTGTCTTTGCATAATGAATATCATTATTATTTATTAGGGATGCATGATAACTGTTTTTTTTCCCTCACCAATAACTGCTTACAGACTCATGGCTGTATTAGCTCAAAAGGGTGCTTCTACTAAATATTGAGCAAAGGGTCTGAATACTTATGGCAGTGTGATATTTCAGTTTTTCTTTTTAAATAAATCTGCTAAAATTTCAACAATTCAATTTTTTTTCTGTCAATATGGGGTGCTGTGTGTACATTAATGAGGAAAAAAAATAACAAATGATTTTAGCAAATGGCTGCAATATAACAAAGAGTGAAAAATTTAAGGGGGCCTGAATACTTTTCGTACTCACTGTACAATAGTGGAGTCAACATTAAGATATTCAAATAATACACAGGTTCATATATCCTTATTTTTGATTTTAAACAATATAACGGGCAATGTTAATGTTTATTTAAAGACATTAGAATTAATGGGGGAAGGGGGCGGGGATTGTTGGTGCTGAGCAAGCCGGTGTTGTGACGCGAGTCATTATTGGATGCATGCTTGTGCTAGGAAAGGGCCAGCGCAAAGGAGGGCCATTGTGTGTTTTGATGTTAATTCCATTTGTATATGATACAATTTATTGTCCAGTGAGTGAACCTTGGAAACGAAGATGGGTAGGAGCGGCCCCCGCTTCCTCCTCTGTCGGCTTGAGCTGCTAAGCAAGTTGCTGCTTCGTAGGCGTGCTGGGTCTTACCGCGAGTGTTGGAGTTCCACACTAAAAGTCACTGGATGATCATAATTTCAGCAAGTGCTTGTGATCATATGCTAATTTACTGCAGAGATTGACAAATAACTTTGGTCATAATATCCTCTCACAACTTTTCACAAGCCAATGCAACACTAGCCGCTTGGCTGTTGGCCGTTGGCGAGTGGTGACCAGCACGCAGACAACTGATACGGCTCTTGTTATTGGTCCAGTTTTTGTTGTTGTTTTTTTTTTCATTTCGGACCGATTCGTTTAACGTATTTTTTTTCTACTATCAGGATGATAATTATCGATCTGATAATCCCCTATTATTAATAACATATATCCATCCATCCATTTTCTGAGCCGCTTCTCTTCACTAGGGTCGCGGGTGTGCTGGAGCCTATCCCAGCTATCATCAGGCAGGAGGCGGGGTAAACCCTGAACTGGTTGCCAGCCAATCAATACCAATACAAACAAACAACCATTCGCACTCACAGTCACACCTACGGGAAATTGAGAGTTGTCAATTAACCTACCATGTATGTTTTTGGGATGTGGGGGGAAACCGGAGTGTCCGGAGAAAACCCACGCAGGCACGGGAGAACATGCAAACTCCACACAGGCGGGCCGGGGATTGAACCCCGGACCTCAGAACTGTGAGGCAGACGCTCTAACCAGTCTTTCACCTGTTAATAACATATAGTTAAAGGTAATTTGAGGAAATTTTTTATTTCAGAAGTGTGTATCAACTTGGTAGCCCTTCGCATTAATCAGTACCCAAGAAGTAGCTCTCAGTTTCAAAAAGGTTGATGAACCCTGAGCTACAGGTCAAAACACTGGTCAAGCAGAATTGTCATTGTAACATTTGAAGATATATGGCTAGAAATGACAAAAATAAACACTAGAGTTGGGCATCGAGATGCAATTGGAACCGGGACCAATGTTCCGATTCTCCCTGAATCGTTAAAATTTAAAAATTTCGGTTCCCAGTTTCGATGCCTAGTTCACCGACCCCGGAGAAGATCGTGGGAAAACCAACAAAGAAGAATGCGCACGAAGACGTGCTTGTGCCCAACGGTGGCGAACAAAAGTGTGTCTTAACTTTGTTTAACATTAATGACCAGTCGCCTCAGGGCAACACTTGGAATAAGATTATATTGTGCAAAGCAGGCTTTCACGATGTGTAGCGTCTGACGCACTCCCTTCCGCTCCGATCCTCAGCTTCAGTGAAATCAACTCTCAGTCAATTGGGTGAGCGAAACAATAAAATATGTCTACATCTACGACATTGAGACAGCTAACAAGGCAAACGGTTGGTTGCACTTCTATACTGATGGTTTTTAGCGTTTATTTTAGTCTTCAAACCAATGTAAGAGCCGATGACAGAAAAAAGCTTCATCGTAGCAACTTTACATCACAATTAATTGGGATAAAATTCACATAAACATTTCACAATATCACAAACACTCACCTTGTAGCTCATCGGTGGACAGGGAAAGGAATAAATGTTTATAGCATTTGGTTCCATCCATTTAAAAAAAAAATAAATAAAATAAAATAAAATAAAAATACATCACCGGTGCTGTGTGAAGTTACTTTTTGTGCCAAAAGGCTGAGTTCAGGTGCATTCACTTCAAAAAAAAAAAAAAAAAAAGGCTACAAGCGTAAAACAAGCAGTAAAGTTAAAACTTGCACATATAAACCATTTGATGTGATAAAACAGTCCCAAATAACGATTTTAACAATGCTATATTTAACTTTTAGCTGAAACATTAATTCATGAATATTAAGTCAATTGGGTTAGTTCCACACACATTGCCTTTTAGTTCATCGGTTTGATATTGATACTGGTTATAAAGAACGTGGAGTCAAATGTTCATTTTAGTCTATGCTGCGGGCGGCGAAGAAAATGGATGTTCATAATTTGGACACCCTTTATTTAAACCATGCAAACTTTTTTGACCCAGCCCTCTAAAAGAAACGGAGAATCGTTTGGTACTGGAATCGAAATAAGTAATTGGGACCGGAATCGCTCAAATTCAAATGATGCCCAACCCTAATAAACACACTTGCTAAAGTGCTTGTTTGGTAGCCTGTCTTTTTCTGACTGATATGTTCAGTGTGGTGTTATGCAAATATCCCTTGATAATATTTTGAAATGGTAACCGATAGCCGAGATGAGTAGTGCAAAGCCAGTCTATTGGCTATTTTAGTAGTAATAACAATAGTACTGTTGATTGCTACCAATATCAATGTGTGCATTGTTCTCTCATACCACCCCCACATTGTTTTCTGTGAAAAAAAAGCGCTGAATGATATCTGAGATGGGATGAGGTAGCTGAACAACCACCACTCAGACATCTACAAAATTGTGACGTTGTAGAGCACAGGTGTCAAACTGATGGCCGGGGGGCCAGATTCGGTCCGCCACATCATTTTACGTGGCCCGCGAAACCAAATCATGTGCATCTACTTCGTGTTTCCAGCTAAAATGCAAAAATTGCAAATTGCCTTCACTTTTAAAAATATTGCGATATTGCAAGCATTTTGTTTGTTACCGATGCTCCTTTTAAAATAAATTAAATATTACTGTAGTCCAGGGGTGTCAAACTAATTTTTGTCACTGGCCACATTGTAGTTACGGTTTCCCTCAGAGGGCCGTTATGACTGTGAAACCATGAAAATCATTTTTCGCCTCATCATATTTACACACGAAATGTATGAACTAGTTTTGAAATCAAGGCTGATGGGTTTTTCAACGATTATTAATGTTTGGTAACACAAAAATGCTTACAATATCTCAACGTTATCATTTATGATGTATGACAAGTTGAAATTTTGGTGGCGGCACGGTGGACGACTGGTTAGAGCGTCTGCCTCACAGTTCTGAGGACATGGGTTCAATCCCTGGCCCCGCCTGTGTGGAGTTTGGATGTTCTCCCCGTGCCTGTGTGGGTTTTCTCCGGGCACTCCGGTTTCCTCCCACATCCCAAAAACATGCATGTTAGGTTATTGACGACTCTAAATTGCCCGTCGGTATGACTGTGAGAGCGAATGGTTGTTTGTTTGGATGTGCCCTGCGATTGGCTGGCAACCAGCTCAGGATGTACCCCGCCTCCTGCCCGATGATAGCTTGGATGGGTTCCAGCGCGCCCGCTACCCTAGTGAGGAGAAGCGGCTCAGAAAATGGATGGATGGATGAAATTTTGGTACAGATTTGAACAAGAATCATGGAAGTTGACATACATGATTTTGCCTTTGCAGGCCACATAAAATCATGTGGCGGGCCGGATTTGACCCCTGGGCCTTGAGTTGGACACCTATGCTGTAGTCGAACAAAGTTTTTACTGCCTTCTGATTTTAAAAGTAGCTATCCATCAATTTGTGTACATGTAATAATATGAAGCGATCATACATTCATATGGGTTCACAGCCGTAACGGCCCTCCAAAAGAAACCATGACTACGATGTGGCCCGCGACAAAAATGAGTTTGACACCCCTGTTGTAGAGCATCACCTAACCTGTCAAGCACCCATACACTAAGACATTATAGGCCTGAAGGCCTGTATCTGCATTGTCTTCTCTAGAACAACATATCCAGGGAAGTTTCATACAAAGATAAAACTTAAAAGTCCCATGCCATCAATGTTTTTTTTTTTTTTTTTTTTTTTTTTTTTTTTTTTTTTTTTTTCTCTCCCCAAGATTTCCTGTTATTGAGTTTTCAAGTCAATTTGGGTGGAAAATGCCCAGGATGCCTTTCTTCAAGCATTTCTAGTTGGTCTTTTAAACCTGGCAATAGTGAAGGATGAATTTCTCATTATTATTTGATATGGAAAGAAGCTTTGCTCTGATTGGGACAGTGTTATTCTATATTTGAATAAGGAAAACAGGTTTGATTTGATTGGTCCTTGGCAATATCATGACATCTTGTGGCAGTCAAGGGTTCAAAGCGAGGTTGTGTTTGGATCCTTCGACTTGGGGTCTTACTATCATTGCGAAACAGAATTCACCAAGCTTTAGATTGTTGGAACAGTAATGGGGAACATGAGCTGAAAGGTGACGTGGGTGAAAATAAAGAGAGAGAGGGGGATATTTTGAGGATAGGCTCGTCATCCGCTCCCGTTCACTTGAATTGAACTTGAGCATGACAATCATTGCTCGTCCAGATTTCGGTGACAATGACTTCAAGCATAGCTATTTCATCCACAGTTACATTATACCTTATAGATATACTTAATTATTGTTGTAAAACACACATATGTCTACTTTATAAACTGTATTTGTATGGCTTGGCGGTGGCTGAGACTTGGAACTAAAACCCGGAAATGCTGTGTTGCCGTTCAGCTCAATTGAGTAGGTGGTTACCAAACAGAAAGTGTGCAGGTACTTGAATAATTTGTAACTATCTACGTACGTCACAAACATACAGAAATCTGATCCGGTCATTTTTCAAGCCTTATGCCGTTTATTGCCTTTTGCATTCAATCAACAAACCTCATAGGTGTCAAACTTAAACTATGTCACAGACTAATTTTGACCTACTCGTATGTGATGCATAAAGTAGTAGGGAAAAAAATGGATTTTGATTGCTTGGGATCTTTAAGTTGGATCAGATATAAAGTGCAATAATCAAAGTGGCAGAATAAGAATTGGTCAGTTATGCATGCAATATGTTTTGCAAATGTCAGACCACCACAAACCACATATCTGCATTTTTGTGTCGTTGGATTTGCAAATTACTTGTGGATATGTTAGAGTTTGCCACCTTCGTTTTAGTGTATTTTTAGTTTTGTATGAGGGCGAGAGTGAGCAGAGCAGAGTACAGGAGGCTCCCACACATAACGCTCCCCATCTAGCTTCAGCTTTATCAACCTTCTGGTGAGACACACATTTTATTTCTTGTACAAACACATGTATATGCTGTATGCACATGTTTATGTGCTTATGAATGTACACTTTGCATTCATTTTCAGAGGTTTGTATGCAGTCAGCTCAGCAGGAAACAAAACAATTCAACATACAGTATAACCAGCTAACTGTTACACATTTCTTCGTTAACCAAAGGTAAACAAAAAAATGTGTAAGTAAACAATAGTGAGATACAATGAAATTGTCTAAAATGAATAGTACTAGAGGTCTGTCTTTGTGTTGTGAGACCATGGCAGCAGGCTACCAGTGATGGCAAAGAAGCAAAAGTATCATGACGTTTCATTTTTTTATTATTGTTATACATATTTTTTTAGAATTCTATGACTTGTTGTGTTAAACATACAATACAAAGGTTTATCTTTTAAAGGAGACTATGCTATTTTTTTCACAATTCAAAACTCTTCACAGGTGGGAAGAATCACATTCATTACATTTCACCCCCTATATTTTTTGCCTTGGTGAAATTAGGCTGTTTTGGTTTTTTTTGACGGGAGTGGGGGGGGGGGGGCGTCCCGTCTCATGCAACTGGGCCACTGCTCACCCGTCCCCTCCTACAGTGAGGCCAATGTCAAGTAAGGCCTGGTACACACATGAAGAATTTTGCTACAGACCCCCCCATACATAATTATGAAAAAAAAACAGTTGTGGTCGTTGTGTGTGGTGTGCTCTGAGAATCTCAACACAGCAGACCACACACACAAAGATTCTGTTGGACTGCATATCTCAAAGTCTCACGCGATCACTTGACTTTACACCGATCTGTTTGCCTTGATTGGTATCGGCCGATAATTAGCATTTTATGCTGATTGGCTTTGTCATTATTCGCCGATCCGATCAATGACGTCGTTGATCGGCTCCGCAAAAGACATTTACTCTGCGTTGCCATCGTGTACAGTACAGACCCTTTTCAAAAAACTTTTATATCATGGAAAAGTTTATTAATTTCCATACTTTCATTCAAAAAGTTATATTCATAGATTATAGATTCAGGGCCCACAATTTAAACAATTTGAAATATTTATTTGTTTCATTTGAACATCGCTTGGGTTCTGATCGGGGAAACCGTTCCGCCCAATCACGCCCTTCCAGTTCTCACTGTCATTGCCCACGTGAGCATTGAAGTCCCCCAGCAGAACGATGGAGTCCCCAGTTAATGATTATTTGCTAAAAACAATAAAATTAATCAGTTTGGACATTAAATATCTTGTCTTTTAGTGTATTCCATTAAATATTGGTCGAACATGATTTGGAAATCATTGTATTCTGTTTTTATTTGTTGAACACAACTTCATTGGAATTGGGGTTGTAAGACCTTACAGCTCACAGTGCATGTCAGAGCAAATGAGTATCATGAGGTCAAATGAACTGCTTGAACAGCTCTGAGACAGAATTGTGGCAAGGCACAGATCTGGCCAAGGTTACAAAAAGATTTCTGCTGCACTCAAGGTTCCTAAGAGCGCAGTGGCCTCCATAATCCTTAAGTGAAAGACATTTGGGATGACCAGAACCCTTCCTAGAGCTGGCCGTCTGAGCAACTGAGCAATCGGGGGAGAAGAGCCTTGGTGCGAGAGGTAAAGAAGAACCCAAAGATCACTGTGGCTGAGCTCCAGAGATGCAGTGGGAGATGGGAGAAAATTCTAGAAAGTCAACCATCGCTGCAGCCCTACACCTGTCGGGGCTTTATGGCAGAGTGGCCCGACGGAAGCCTCTCCTCAGTGCAAGACACATGAAAGCCCGCATGGAGTTTGCTAAAAAAACACCTGAAGGACTCCAAGATGGTGATAAATAAGATTCTCTGGTCTGATGAGACCAAGATAGAACTTTTTGGCCTTAATTCTAAGCGGTATGTGTGGAGAAAACCAGGCACTGCGCATCACCTGTCCAATACAGTCCCAACAGTCAACCATGGTGGTGGCAGCATCATGCTATGGGGGTGTTTTTCAGCTGCAGAGTCAGGACGACCAGTTGCAATCGAAGGAAAGATGAATGCGGCCAAGTACAGGAATATCCTGGACAAAAACCTTCTCCAGAGTGCTTAGGACCTCAGACTGGGCCGGGAAGGTTCACCTTCCAACAAGACAATGACCCTAAGCACACAGCTAAAATAACAAAGGAGTGTCTGTAAGGAGGAATGGCTGAGGATCCCCAAATCCAGGTGTGAAAAACTTGTTGCATCATTCATGCAAAAGACTCATGGATGTATTAGCTCAAAAGGGTGCGTCTACTAAATACTGAGCAGAAGGTCAGAATACTTATGGCTGTGTGATATTTCAGTTTTTCTTTTTAAATCAAACAGCAAAAATGTCAACAATTCAGTTTTTTTCTCTCAATATAGAGTGCTGTGTGTACATTTAATGAGGAAAAAATGAAAAATTATTTTAGCAAATGGCTGCAATATAACAGTGAAAAATGTAAGGGGGTCTGAATACCTTCCTTACCCACTGTATACAGACAAAACATTTTTCGTAAAATGCCCACCTTAACTAATGTAATATTTGCTGAAAGTAAATCTTATATAAATCAAATCATAAATGTTTCACCTTTTTAAGTTTGTGGTACTTCACAAAATGAGCAATCAAGTCAATCTTAGTGATGCTCAGTGAGGTTGCTGTATGTCTTCTACAGATTTGTTAGTGCTGCGTGCTGATCAGGTTGCCACACACTTGCATCTGTTATTCGTTATTATTATTATTTTCAGCATTATTTAGCCAATCCTGTTAAAAAAATAACAACCACAAAGCCGTACTTGTCTACACTCTCCAGCGATCCTGCCTCAATGTTATTGTTGTTATTAGGTCTGCAACGAATAATTTTTCCCATCGATTAATTGGTTGATTATTTTATTTTTTCAATGAATCGGATGAGAAAAACATTTTAATTACCATCCCATCCATTATTTCTAATTGGCACTGTATAAAAGTGTACAAAAAGGTTGTTGCATGAATGTACCAGTTTTTGAAGTAATCCATTATGAGTAATTAACCTATTTGACAGGTTTCTGTCAAATAGGTTGTCAATCGAACATGGACCAACACACAAAACACACGTATGCTATATCTATCGGTCTGCCAGTTAGTTTTTTTTTTTTTTTTTTTATTAAAGTGAACAAAAACTCCTCAATAACAATCCTGCCAGACTTCAAGTAAAAATAATTTATTTTATATTGTAATACATACAGCCATTATTAACAATCATATTATTTTAGTTTGATCAATCTGTTGATTTAATGTGACACGTTGTGGATACATGAGGTTTCCCTTCCCGAATGTCGTAGCCACCCCACCTCCTCAACCCCCGTAGTGTTGTGAAGCACATTCGTTGTATGTTGAAGAGCGATGCACGCAGAGGTGCAACAATTCCCCTTCTCTTCATTAATAGTTATCATACCAGTTCGTAAGAATATAATATATATGTATATATATCGAGAGAGCACAATTTTAATTTTTAAGTTGGCACCATGACATGCTTAGTATCAATGCCTACAGTGGTGTTAACCTTTGTTTTTTTTTTTTTACTTCTTGTTTTACTTGTCCGTTTTACAGTAAACTGCAACTGGGAGTGTCAAATAAACCGCTTAAAGCAAGAATGTTTTGCCTCTTATTTGGAGATGTAATCGCTATCTTGTATTGCTCTCAAACTGCACACATAAACTGTCGTGACTTACCCCGTAGTTAAGCTCGCTTCCTCGTCATCAGTGACACCAATATTTATTTAACCATTCTTTATCCAGGTAAGGCAATTGAGAACACATTCTTCATTTGCAATTCCAGTCTGGCTGCTGGCAGCAGACAGAGTTAAATCGACATGTTTTCGTTTCTGTCAAGTGTTGTATCATTCCCAGGGTGCTCCCGTGCCTTATTTTGCAAAGCTGGCAAGCATCACATTGTCTAGCAGTGTGTACAATGGATTGCGCAACATTTTCGAGCACTTTCTCAGGCCAACCATGTTAGCAAAACAAAACACCGGCTCTGTCTGCTCTATCCACAAGTCACTTCTTCCATCATATTCTTCTCTGCTTCTGTGGCATTTTACGCAGTGCATTGTGCAAAGTGTGGTGTGTCACAGTGGGTGACTGACGTAATAATTGCATGACGCAGCGGGTGACTGTACTCCACGCAATTTTGTTCACACCTTCATCCGAAAAATTGGGCTGACATGCTGATTTCTGTCATGTTTGGGGTTATGTGTAATTTGTGAGATTTTGTTGCTGCCGGATGCTCAACTCGCTTGTATGTTACAAATAGAAAATAGTGTAATTAATTTAATAGTTAATAATGCAACAGATTGACCCTGAATTTGATTCATTCTATTTTGAAGAAAATGTGAGGGGGGGGGGGGATGGGGGGGGAATGAGGTCAACCCGCATCCTGGAAAAGATTGTGATCGAACTTTTACTGTATAAGGCATTTAAAAACCCACCATTAACAATGTTAGTTGGAGTGATGTCTCCACTTAAGATCATCAAGAGTTGTTTAAGTTAAATGTTGGATCTTATGGGCACAAAGTTCCTCCCCTTGCTATATTTTCCAGCACATTCCTCAGTTGACTGTATAAATCCTGGGTGCCAAAAATGAACTGGGCACAGGAGCATGGGACAGAAATCATTCAAATCCAAAGTAATACATACTCCTGTTATTCCCTGCGGGCACATTTACTGTGCTACTGAGAGCCTCTGCTGGATTCCTGCTGTTATCTGTTCTGGAGAGTTTATGGGCCATGCCAACCCCAGTCCCCCTCACTGTGCTCGGCCCACCAATTATCTTGAGAACTATTTTTAAAATGGCTGGAATTCAATCAAAACAGTGACATTCATTCTTTGTTTATCTGAGATTGCTACTTGAGTTTTGTTCCACTTGGCATATCCATCCTATCTATCCACCTCATGAGTTGATGGGCTGCATGAACCAAGAGTTCCATGTAGCCCTATGACGGTCAACTTTAAAGAGTTGGAACATGTACATGTACATTAAATATGTTCGTCTGCCAAAGAGTACAGTATACAGTGCCATATGTATATGCCCCCTTATCAAATTCTTATATTTTTTTAAATCAGATTGATTTTGTGTTCTGTCACTAGCGAGCAGATACCTTTAATATTAGCATTACCGTATACCGGTAGCAAGAGGTTCAAGGAATATTGCAAAAAGCATTGGTGAGAGTGGACATCCTTGTCTGGTTCCTATTTTGTAAAGTCAAACTTTGTGATGTAATCCTATTTGTGGTGACTGTCGCTTTCGGTGAGTTGTATAATGTTACTATCCAATGTATAAATGAGTCTTCAAAGCCAAACTTGCGAAGTACTGCAAACAGGAAAGCCCAGTTAATTTTATCGAAAGCTTTTTCTGCGTCACTTGACATGATAATTGCATTTAGATTTTTATGCTATGACATGTTTATATAGACTTCTGACATTATTTGTGGAACTTCTACCTTTAATGAAACCTGTCTGGTCAGAGTGGATTATCTACGGGAGTACCGTGTTTTCACGACCATAAGTTCCAACATCTATAGATGTTGTGTGATGAGCGATGCGCTCAAATTTTTAGCATTTCCTGCTGACACGCTGCTTACGCAGAGGAAAAGCTGATGTGGCTGAGGACAGGGGAAGGACGCTAAAAGCCACGCCCCCAGTGGGGATATATATATATTTTTTTTTTTTTTTTTTTTTTCATTTTTATTTTATTTTACCGCTATACTGACTGGGAGCATTTTCGGGGTGTGCATTGTGCAAAACATCTGTTTGGCTAAGGACCCCCGAGCAGCCGCGAGAGAATTCAAGATCAACAAACCCATGGTTCACAAGTGGAAGAAGCAGGAAAACGAGCTTCGCCAAGTCAAGAAGACGAAGCTTTGTTTTTGCGGGAAAAAAAACAAAAACAAAAACGCGGAAACAAGGCGAGGTGGCCCGAGTTGGAAGACCAACTCGAGCAGTTGATTAATAAGCAAAGAATAACTCGGGGCTTGACATCATTCCGGGAGGCTTGACAGCGGCGTGGAAGCGATGGATGACAGATGGTGAACACAGTTTTACTAAGACGAGGAGGCAGCCACAATTTGTGAATGGATTGTGAATGCTGGGCTAACGTGTCTGCTTGCACTGTTGTTCGAGCTTTAGCACGGCAACGAGACTGACTCGAACCTGGTGTGTTTGATTGAGAACATGCCCAGTTGTTCATTTCGGATACAGAACATGAGGACTTTGATGGATTTGTGGATGATGATTGATCAAAAAATAACGTGAGTACATTGTTAAATACTTCAATAAAGTTTTGCTCCCGCTGCCTTTTTAAAAACATTGTTTTAGCGTGCATGCATGCTACCATATGTTTTAAGATAGCGTATGTTTTACCATGCCTGCGCCCAATAATACGGTGCGCCTTGTGTATGTGTTAAATACAAAAATAGACCCCGCACCTGAGACTGCGCTTTTATTAAACGGTGCCCTGAAAAATACTGAAAATACGGCCGTATACCATGAAAATAACGCCGTGAAAATACGGTACCTTTTCAAGTCTCGCTGCGAGGGGTTTCAAGATAATCTTGATATCTACATTAATCAGTGATAAGGGCCGATAATTAGCTAGGAGAGTGGGTTCTTTACCTGATTTTAGTAATAATTTAATTGAAGCTGAGTTACTTTGGCTACTTATTTGACCTTTATCGTTTATCTCCTTGACTGTTCTGAAAAATAGAAGTGCTAGTATTGGCCAGAAATGTTTAATGAATTCAACGGAGATTCCGTCCGTCCGGTCAGGCGCTTGTCCCGATTGCATATTTTTTTATGCGTTATGTAATTCTGTGATGGTTAAAGGAACATTAAGATTGTCTTTAATTTCTCTGTTTAATTGAGGGTCCTTAATAAAAGTTTCAATTTCTTTTTGGTCTGGGTTGTTCGAAGATGCGTATAAGCTGCTATAATAATTGTAAAATATCTCATTTATTTCTAGCGGTGACTGTACAGTTGCTGTTTGAATCTTGACTGGCTGTGATTAATGACTTTATTACGCTGAAATTGGTTCGCAAGAAATGTTTCCGATTTATTATTCTACTCAAAGTTAGTGTATCTTAATTGTTGTCTTTCTGACAACATCTAATTGATGTTTTGCCTTTTGAAGTTGGTTTTGAGGCATATCTGTCGGATTAATTGCCTATTCTTCTGTGAGGTGTTTACATTTTTCCTAAATTTCATTTTCTCTTTTGTTCTTGTTTTTTCTTATACTTACGAGTATGATATGATTCGACCTCAATACAGCTTTCCCGGTTTCCCACAGCAGATGGGGATATGGTTAGGGTGTCGTTGAATTTCAAAAACTTGTCCCATTCCTTCCTCACGAAAGAATCAAAATCTGGGTCCTTCAATAGGGACGTGTTAAAGCACCATGTTGGTTGGGGACCCAGACTTAACTTGAATTTTTTGATTGAGAGAAATTGGTGCGAATGTTTGCTGATGATGATTGGATGTATTTTGGAGATAGTTCTTTGAGCTGCCAAATTGTTTGAGAGAAAAAAAATGATTCTTGAGAGAGAGCGGTGAACCGATGAGAAAAATGTGAATTCTGTTTTTGTACGGTTTTTCAGCCTCTAAATGTCAACAAGACCAAAATCATCCATATACTGCTCTAATATATTGGGCCATTATGGCTGATTGCTATTTCTGAGATTTGAGCGATCTATTAGAGGATTTAGCGTAAGGTTAAAGTCGCCTCCCATGATAATTGTAGAATAGGCTGACAAGTTTAACAAGTGTGAAAAGAGCGTGTGAAAAAAGTCGAAACACTTCACCACTGCAGCAGGACAACGATCCAAAACACACCAGCAATTCAACTTCTGGGGTGGTGGGTGACAACAAAAAGATAGTTTTGGGGTGGGCAACTCAAACTTTACTCAAACCAGACTTTAATCCAATTGAAATGTTGTGGTATGACCTTAAAAGGGCCATTCATGCTCGAAAACCCACCAGTGTTGCTAAATTAGAAAAATTCTGCAAGCAAGAGTGGGCCAAAATATCTCCACCGCCACAAAGATGTGAAAGATTCATTGCCAGTCATAGAAAACGCTTGATTTCAGTTGCTGCTGAGGTTGGCCCAACCAACCAGTTAAGTTTAGGGGGCAACAACTTTTTTTTATTTTTTTTTATTTTTTCCTTAATAAATAAAATCATCATTTAAAAGGGGCATTTTATGTTTACTTGGGTTATCTTTGTGGGTATTTACATTTGTTTGATGATCTTAAAGTGTGGAAACTATGCAAGAAAAAAAAAGGAATTTGAGAAGGGGGCAAATACTACCAATAATAATAATGCCAATACTAATGCGAATATCAGAGTATCTGCATATGAAATGGAACACTCACTATACACTTAGCTACTCTGCCTTTTGCAGTAGTTGCCAGGCAACCATCCAGAATCGATTGGCTGCGGGGAAAATAAGATTCACAATTTAAGTGTAGCAGGATAGATACTCTTATTTAACCAGGAAGAGATTAATGAAATAGTATCAAACTGTGGCACAGAACTTGAAGAGAAAGATGGCCATGTTTTAAAAGAGGAAGACCTGAAGTAATCGACAGCAGATCCGAAAACATCTGATTTATTGAAGTGCAAATTGTCCATTCAATATTAATGAATAGCTGTTCCTTCTAGACTCTTGTTGGCATTTTCTGTGATTATTACTAATGGCAGGAAATTCAAGGTACCGTAATTTCTCGTGTATAATGTGCATTTTTTACCCCCCAAAATTGTACTGTTTACTGTACTATCACTTCCGGTAACCCTTGCGGTGGATAGAGTGGTAGAGTGGGTCTCTTGAGCTTCGATGATGTTCGGGAGTTCTCAATACATGTAATAAAAACCAAATTTTATGCTAAACTATAGTTGACAACTTGCTGGAAGTGATGTGCATGTATGACATAACATATAAAAAGTGCAAATATGAATTTAAACTGACCCCATAGCATCTTTGTCATTTGACCTTTTAACTCTGTCAAACATCTAAGTATAACATAGAACTGTACCATTGTAGGTATGCAGTGCTTTTTTTTGTGTGTGTGGATTTCTGACCGTAAGTAGCAGCCAAATGCGGGCGCAGAGGAAATTAGTTGCACACAGGGACCGTCTTTATGTCATAATGAAATAATCTGCCAAATATGGGGCGGGGTCGATCATTTCCTGGATTGCTTTTTGGGAGATCCTGGTCCATGTATTTTTATGTGCACAAACCCTCCCCTCCTCCCTGTGTGCCCTTCTCCGCCCCTTGCATGTGTATTTTTTTCCCTTAAATAGTAGCTTTGTGTGAGGTTAGTCCTTTAATGGGGAAGTGCTGTTGAGCTGCTGAAACAAGAGTGTTCGCTCGCCGCAGACTGACGGCACCCGAGTGGGAAACATTTGAAATAGCATGAGGAGAGGCAGATAAAACACTGAAAAAAAGCATAAAAGAAACTACAGAGAAAGTTGGAGAGAAAGGGAGGGGACACGACACTGAACAAGTGGGCGATATAGCACCAAATTTATGTTACAATATTTTCTAAATGTATATTAATGTACAGTATATATTTATTACAATACTACCTGCTAGAAATTCCAGTACCTCCTTCAGTGTTGATGTCCGCCACTTGGCAGCCTCCCTGACCAGTTTTTGTCTCGTGTTTTCATCAATTTCGGATTGATGTCCACTTCTTGATAATGCCATTGTTGTGCCATATTTTCTCCACTTGATGACTGTCTCCACCCATGGTATAGTGAATACCTCGGAAATTCTTTTTGTAACCTTCTCGTGACTGATAGCTTCTGAACAATGAGATCCCTCTGCTGCTGTCAAAGCTCTCTGCAGACCACAACTTACTACAAAAATGTCAGGAAAAGAATACTAGAACAGCTGAACTTAATTTGGGGTTAATTAGAGGCACTTTGAATGGTGGTAGGTGTCTGGTAACTCTCATTTAACATCAGTTTGACTGTTATTGGTTAATTCTGAACACAGCCACACCCTTGGTTATAAGAGGATGTGCACACTGCACACTTGTGCCACCACATGGTCTCACTTGTTTATTTTTACGTTCCCTCCCAAAAATATTCTTTTCAATTCAATTCTGTACAGGATATAGATCACATTCATGGTGAAAAGGGTTTTGAAATAATTTATCTTTGTCTCTATACCTCAAAAGCTAAACCTTATATATGTAGTGTAGACCATTATAAACATTTTAGGGAGGGCATCAATTCCTCACATTTTTTTGCTGTTCGTGGCAGGACTCGGTCCCTATCCACCATGAATACCGGGGGGTGTACTATATTGTATAGAAAAATACAGCCATAAGTATTCAGACCCTTTGCAGTGACACTCGTATATTTAACTCAGGTTCTGTCCATTTCTTCTGATCATCCTTGAGATGGTTCTACACCTTCATTGAAGTCCAGCTTTGTTTGATGAAACTAAGTGTACTTGATTGGGAAAGCCACACACCTGTCAATATAAGACCTTACAGCTCACAGTGCATGTCAGAGCAAATGATAATCATGAGGTCAAAGGAACACCCTGAAGAGTTCAGAGACAGAATTGTGGCAAGGCACAGATCTGGCCAAGGTTAAAAAAAAAAATTCTGCTGCACTTTAGGTTCCTAAGAGCACAGTAGCCTCCATAATGCTTAAATAGAAGACATTTGGGACGACCAGAACCCTTCCTAGAGCTGGCCAAACTGAGCAATCGGGGGAGAAGAGCCTTGCTGAGAGAGGTAAAGAAAAACCCAAAGATCACTCTGGCTGAGCTCCAGAGATGCAGTTGGGAGATGGGAGAAAGTTTTAGAAAGTCAACCATCACTGCAGCCCTGCACCAGTCAGGGCTTTATGGCAGAGTGGCCCGACGGAAGCCTCTCCTCAGTGCAAGACACATAAAAGCCCGCATGGAGTTTGCTAAAAAAAACACCTGAAGGGCTCCAAGATGGTGAGAAATAAGATTCTCTGGTCTGATGCGACCAAGATTGAACTTTTTGGCCTTAATTCTAAGCGGTATGTGTGGAGAAAACCAGGCACTGCTCATCACCTGTTCAATACAGTCCCAACAGTGAAACATGGTGGTGGCAGCATCATGCTATGGGGGTGTTTGTCAGCTGCAGGGACAGGACGACCGGTTGCAATCGAAGGAAAGATGAATGTGGCCAAGTATAGGGAGATCCTGGACAAAAACCTTCTCCAGAGTGCTTAGGACCTCAGACTGGGCCGGGAAGGTTCACCTTCCAACAAGACAATGACCCTAAGCACACAGCTAAAATAATGGAGTGGCTTCAGAACAACTCCGTGACTGTTCTTGAATGGCTCAGCCTGACTTAAACCCAATCGAGCATCTCTGCAGACCACTTAAAATGGCTGTCCACCAACGTTCACCATCCAACCTGACAGAACTGGAGAGGATCTGCAAGGAGTAATGGCAGAGGATCCCAAAATCCAGGTGTGAAAAACGTGTTGCATAGTTCCCAAAAAGACTCATGGCTGTATTAGCTCAAATGGGTGCGTCTACTAAATACTGAGCAAAGGGTTTGAATACTTATGGCTGTGTGATATTTTAGTGTTTCTTTTTCAATAAATATTTTCTGTCAATATGGGGTGCTGTGTGTACATTAATGAGGAAAAAAATATAAAATGATTTTAGCAAATGGCTGCAGTATAACAAAGAGTGAAAAATGTAAGAGGTCTGAATACTTTCCATACCCACTGTATATGAAGCCCTCTTGTTTTTCTGGATATTGACACTATACGTGTGTAGTAGCTGATGCTGTCCTTATAAAGACCATGAGCATCTCTTCACCACAAAAAGACTAGGCTTTGTATTGACATATTATGTATTACACACTTTGAACAAAATGACAATAGAAACAGTGATCTTATCATTTGTCACATGCACGAATGCCAGTGATGGTGTAGTAGGCGGCTGTTAATAGAAAACTGAGTCATCCAGTGTGCAGACAAGAATCTCAAAATGCAGTTTGGCATATTACACGACAAAAACATCAGCAAAGTTTAAAATGATTTAATTAAAATTATTGTTCTCATCATTTATTAGTAAATGTTGGGCCCTTTTTTTAAATTATTACTTGACATGCAACATTTATCTGTTGGCATATTGTAGCTGTCATTTATTTTTTTGGTGAGGGACAAGCTGATATATTGCAATTAAAAAATACATTTGACTTTTTTGTGTTCTCTTCTTATCCGATGTTAAGGTTTATTAAGTGGTGGCCCGACATGTGGTGACCCTGTCAGAACCTGTACTGACCCCGTATATTCATGATATAATGCGTTGTTTTAGTGATTATTTCGTATTCGGATTTATACTGTATTATTTAAGGCCCTTTTAAAAATGTATTAGTACAATTGCATTCTTGGCAATTAGTCTGTAATAACCTGACTAAAATCAAGGCATTGCAATTACACAAATGAAAGCTTAAAAATGTTTACTTAGTACTGACATTCCAACAGTGCTTTATCTTGTCTTGTTGTGCACACTATGCTATATTAGGGGTGCTCTGATCAGTGTTTAATGCTGCCGATCTGCTGATCACTGCCAATACCGATCATATAGATTGGCTCTAAATTTTTCAATTTATGGTGAGTCCTATTGGCTATATGATCTGAGATGTTTGTTCGGGTTTGCTTCCCAGTCCTTGCGTGCCTGCGCAGTGTGAAGGGGGAGGGAATGCTACTCTAGCGCTGGGTGATTATGGAAAAAATAATAATCACAATCAATTTGATTAACAGTGAAATCATGATTAAGAAACATCATTGATTACAAAACTTTTTATTTATTCAACTACCAAAACTCAACTTTAAATACAACTTAAAAGAACAACCAGAAAATAAATTTGTAACAATTAAAATATCTTAACATAATAGAAATAAAAAAAAAACAAAAAAAAAACAAAGGAAAAATAAATACATTCATGGCTAAAAACGTGCCAATGATTTTTGCCATGACTGTATTGTCTATTACAGTTGTTTTAAAAAAATCCTCTCATTATTCTAGCATTTATTAAATAGAATAATTTAGGTAATCCTAATTGACTAAAACAGGAAAAGTTTAGTCTGATATTATTTCACAGAAAGTGTGTATCTTTTTATACAGTCAATGACAGTATCTGCTGTTCCTGCTGTGTGCGCCTTGGCCTCTTAGGGCCAGTGTGGTGCGATGCATCCATGGAGCTACACATTTACTGTAGAAGAAGAAAGTCGCGATATTACGTTAATAAACTTGTTTTTCACAGATTCGGAGGAATATATGCCCATGAGTATTGTTATATTATGTGTCTGTATGTGTTATTACGGTGTTTCTGTCTGAATATTTGAAGGTGAATTCCTCCTGTGACCAAATGCTATTATTAGCTAGCCTGTCAATAGAGTTTTGCATTGATTGTTAGCCTTAATCTGGCTATTTCTCTTGTTTAAATATAAAATGAGGGTAATTATTTTTGTTGTGCACTTAGTTTTACAGTAAATCGTAACTGGGGTGTCAATAAACAGTTTAAAGCACGCTCAGGGAGATCGGATTAACATTCTAAAGGCTGCAAAGTATAAGCTGCTGTATGAGGCTAGCGGCGTTAGCTTCAGTTGTCGTCTTGAGGGTAACCCAAATTCGTGTGCGTTTATCCAGTCAGGACTGGTTGCAGTCTCTCCTGTTGCGTCATCACAACATTCTGCCTTGGACGGGATGTTTCGGTGATAAAAGAATTTCAGACCGACACTGACACTGACCGCAGGCAAAAATTTTCTGTGACTTAGAAATTTGTCCTGGCCCGAGCGGGCTAGTGTCTATGTGTAAGTGGTGGTAAGTGTCGGACCCTTTCTGTTTGTTTAACTCTGTTTTTTTGTTTTGTTTTTTTTCCCCCCAGGACTCCTTAAATGCGGTGGTCTTAGATTTGGACTACCCTGCACTTCGCAAGAACAAAAATATTGAAACGTTTTTAAATCGATGTAAGTATTTTAAGTATCAGAGGAGTGGTGTTGTTGTTTATACAGTTTCCTGTTTCTTTGACAAGTATCAACGATATTAATGACCTTTTATTCTCAGATGAGAATGTCATAAAACAGGTCAGAGACCTGCAGATGAAGTCAGAGGACTTTGATAGAGTTAAAGTGATTGGCCGAGGAGCTTTTGGTGAGGTTCAACTGGTGAGTATGCCTGACGTTATGTGTGACCTGATTTAGTAACAGTCACTTGAAAATATGAATAGATTATCAAAATTGTCAAATTGATACTGTCTGATAAAGCACCGTTTGGCAAGGCATTAACACCAAACATACATACTGTCTTCTGTCATAATTCAGGTCAGGCATAAAGCCTCTCAGAAAGTCTACGCCATGAAGCTTCTCAGCAAGTTTGAGATGATCAAACGGTCAGACTCTGCCTTCTTCTGGGAAGAAAGGGACATCATGGCCTTTGCCAACAGTCCATGGGTGGTGCAGGTATGACATTTAAGCCACCGTTCAAACAAACCGATGTACTTTTATAGCCATTTTTCTTACGATATACAGTATGATGTGAAATTATCTATAAAGGAGCTTGTCTTGTTTGCTTGCTCAGTTGTGCTGCGCCTTCCAAGATGAGCACTACCTCTACATGGTGATGGAGTACATGCCAGGAGGTGACCTGGTTAACCTCACCAGTACCTACGATGTGCCAGAGAAATGGGCCAAGTTTTACACCGCAGAGGTGGTGATGGCACTGGATGCTATTCACTCGATGGGCTTCATTCACCGTGATGTCAAACCAGACAACATGCTGCTCGACAGACATGGACACCTGAAGCTTGCGGACTTCGGTACATGCATGAAGATGGACTCAGTGAGTTTCATTCAAACTTGGAAAGCTGTAAAATATGGATAGGATAGGATATGTTTTTAAAGAATACACTGGAACTTCCAAGATTTAAAATGGACCAGGAACTAAAAAGCAAAATCAATAAAACACTCTTACTTTGCTAGTACACTTGAAGGGTAGTACTGGAGTCCTCGTGCCTTGAGTTCTTTGCCCACATAACTTCCAGTACCGTAATTTGTTGTGTATAATGCGCACCCTTGTATAATACGCACCCCCAAAGTTGACCTCAAAATTCTGGAAAACCCTTCTATGTATAATGCATTTTTACAATGCATGATTTTGCTTCTACCCATACGATGAAAACATGAAGTATTATATGTATTTTGTTAGGTTTTTTTCTAAGAATGATTCTGATGTTAAGCACTTTATTTGAACATGTAATACTTTTTTTATTTACTCTTATTTTGAAATTCACAGCCCTATGTTTATTTAGTAAATGCGAAAACACACATTTGTCCTCATGTTTGATTATTCCCCAGGCAGAATTTGTAAGATGGGTACAATTCTTCAAAGAAAACATGAAGGGCCAGGCGGAACACATTTAATTTTATTTTAATGAGATTCAAATTAAACTCAAACATTTCAGAAAAGCATTACCATTAAACAAAACATAACCATAAAGAAATTAATGATGGTTGTTGTCATCAGTCGTATTTAAGAGAACAGTATTGCAATGACAGTGTAGGCTACACCTTTTTCATAACCTCTAGGTGGCGGTGGCATATTGGAGTGAAAGTGTACAGCTTGTTCATAACCTGTAGATGGTGCCATACATTTATAAAATGTGAAAGTTTCCCCCACCACACATTTTCCCCTATACCTATGTATAATGCGCACTATTGACTTTTGACAATTTTTTGGGGGGGGGGGAAATGTGGATTGCACATGAGAAATTACGGTGTATACTGTAGTCTTCTTTTCCACTGTTGACCATTTTCGTTCTTTTGGAATAAATTATAACCCAAAAAGGAAAGAAAGAAAAAGACAAACGTACATTCTTTTAGGTTTGCTAAACTGAGATCTTGTGCAATAAGATAACATCCTGTGTGATGTTGTGCATGACAGCACTTTGACTGTTTTGAACAACTTTGGAGCCGTAAATGTCAGTTGAATTGAGATTTTTACTATTATTATTATTTTTTTTAACCTCAGGGATGTTTGATTCTATAGATTACAGTTGTATTTCTTGGCAGGAATAATGTTAGGTACTAACGGGAGCTGTATCACACGAAATTAAATTGAGATTATGATTTTAAAATCTAAGAATCTGTTGAATATTTACATTTTGATTTGTGTTACAGACTGGTATGGTACATTGTGACACAGCAGTTGGAACCCCTGACTACATTTCTCCTGAAGTGCTGAAATCCCAGGGAGGCGATGGTTATTATGGGAGAGAATGTGACTGGTGGTCTGTTGGCGTCTTCATCTTTGAAATGCTTGTTGGTCAGTGCTTTTTGCCCTTTGTGTGCCAAAGTGTTTTTTCACGAGTAGTAGTAACTCATTAAATCGTTTTGTGCACTCAGGTGACACGCCATTTTATGCTGACTCTCTGGTGGGAACCTATAGTAAGATCATGGACCATAAAAACTCCCTCAACTTTCCAGATGACGTAGAAATCTCCAAAGATGCAAAGAATATAATCTGTGCCTTCTTGACTGACAGGTATGAAAATGGATCATGCTTCCTTTTTGCATTATAAGTCCACCAGTCCACAAATATTTTATTCTTTAAGTGTCCCTGCCACTTGTATCAATCAACTGTGTAAAGAAGTACAAGATTGCTCTACTGTAAGATTATCATGGCTTGGTTGACATCAGAATCAGAATCATCTTTATTTGCCAAGTATGTCCAAAAAACACACAAGGAATTTGTCTCTGGTAGTTGGAGCCGCTCGAGTACGACAACAGACAGTCAATTGACAGAGAACACTTTGCGACATAAAGACTGACAAAAAAACAGTCACTGAGCAATAAAGCGTTAAACATTGCCTCAAATGCTCGACTTGTAAGGATTACTTTGATCTCATGTAAAATAGTCAAGATATTGTATACTGTTTGTTCATATACCTCCTCGATGAAAAACATGGGGAAAAACAAGCTGTGTTCTCCCGTTAACGTGCGCTCAGGAGAAAGTAGAGGTTAGGCAACACATAATTATCTTCAGAGGAAAAGAGATAACAGGAAGACTTAGGTGGGCAGCTTTTGAGAAGCAACACTAAAACACGAACCAAAGTGTTTGCCAATATATTATTTATTTCTCTGTTTAGTAATGCTTCTTGACGATACATTTCATACAATTAAAAAAGATGTGGGATGAGGAGCACAACTGAGTCTGTGTTGCATTTATGTCAAATGTGCCAATTCTTCACTGCCTATGCCAAACAGCTTCTTCTGCTGTTGCTATTAACACTTGGTAGACAGGATGAAATCTCATTACAACCCCAATTCTAATGAAGTTGGGACATTGTGTTAAACATAAATAAAAACAGAATACAATGATTTGAAAATCATGTTCAAGCTATATTTAATTGAATACACTACAAAGACAAGATATTTAATGTGCAAACTGATAAACTTGATTGTTTTTAGCAAATAATCATTAACTTAGAATTGTATCTCTTGTCTTTGTAGTGTATTCAATTAAATATAGGTTGAACATCATTTGCAAATCATTGTATTCTGTTTTTATTTATGTTTAACACAAAGCCCAACTTAATTGGACTTGGGGTTGTATATGGACGACTGGTTAGCACGTCTGCCTCACAGTTCTGAGGACCTGAGTTCAAATCCGGCATTGCCTGGGTAGAGTTTGCATGTTCTCCCCATGGCTGCGTGGGTTTTCACCGGGTACTCTGGTTTCCTCCAACATCCCAAAAACATGCAATGGTAAGTTAATTGAAGACTCTAAATTGTTCGTAGGTATGACTGTGAGTGTGAATGGTTGTTTGTTTATATGTGCCCTGCGATTGGCTGGCGACCAGTTCAGGGTGTACCCCGCCGCGCGCCCAGAGTTAGCTGGATAGGCTCCAGCACACCCGCGACCCTAGTGAGGATAAGCATTGTGGAAAATGCTTGAACAGCCGTCTTTGTGGCGCTTGCGTGATCTCCCTGTGCTTGTGTGGTTTCTGTCCAGGTGCTCAGACTTCCTCCCACAATCAAAACAAATTATGTACAATACAGGTATGTTAGGTATGTTAATTGAAGACTCTAAATTGCCCATCATTGTTGATGTTTGTCTTTCTTGATATATGATTATGAGGTTCGACCAGGGTGTAACCAGCCTCTCGCCCTGTCATCTTGGACGTACTCCAATGTCTTCTAAACACTTTATTGTTTAAGCTGCATGGAAAATAGATGGATGACAATTTGTGGCATGGTGTTACATTGTGTAACTAGCCATAAATATCTTTTTGCTGGTAGCACACTCTTTAGACCCACTCCCACATTCGCTCATCCAAAATATACATCCATCCATCCATTTTCTGAGCCGCTTCTCCTCACTAGGGTCGCGGGCATGCTGGAGCCTATCCCAGCTATCATCGGGCAGGAGGCGGGGTACACCCAGAACTGGTTGCCAGCCAATCGCAGGGCACACACAAACAAACAACCATCCGCACTCACATTCACACCTGCGGGCAATTTAGAGTTGTCAATTAACCTACCATGCATGTTCTTGGGATGTGGGAGGAAACCGGAGTGCCCGGAGAAAACCCACGCAGGCACGGGGAGAACATGCAAACTCCACACAGGCGGGGCCGGGATTGAACCCCGGTCCTCAGAACTGTGAGGCAGACGCTCTAACCAGTCGCCCACCGTATACTGTATATACAAAAAGCTGTAATTCAGTATTCCAATTCCCAACTTTGAATTGACCTTTAATTCTACACTACTAACGTTAAATGTGGTTTTTATTCAAGTTTAACAGGATTTTACTTAACTGTTTACAATACAGGAAAATGGGAACAGTAAACAAAGGTAACCTCTGTTTGGTCATTTTTGTTTTTTTTTATTATTATTATTATTATTTTATTTTATAGGGAAGTGCGATTGGGACAGAATGGTGTGGAGGACATCAAGCGACACCCTTTCTTCAGGAACGACCAGTGGACCTTTGACACAATCAGAGAGAGTTAATATCACTACGGATAATTAAATGAACATAAATGCTCAGGTTTGTACAAAACATTCTCATTTATTTTTGTTCTTCTTAGCCGTTGCACCTGTGGTCCCCGAGCTGAGCAGTGACATTGACACCAGTAACTTTGATGAGATTGAAGATGATAAAGGTGATGTAGAGACGTTCCCCACACCCAAGGCTTTTGTTGGAAATCAGCTCCCCTTTGTGGGCTTCACCTACTTCAAAGAAGACCAGTAAGTCATGAAGTTAAGGTTTTTGGGAATGCTAACTTTCATCTACTTGTAGTTACAGTAATCATCGATTTCTATTTCCGTATTTTTTGCTTTGTTATTTAGGTTACTAAATGCGTCGAAGAACTCCTCATATCTTAATGATAATTCAAAGGGAGAGGTAAGTGAATTCACACGACATACATTCATTATTTTGTTTGTTTGTCCTCCTTAACCACACTAATAAAACTCCCATGCATTACATAAACAATGGAGACCAATCTTAACACAAGCCCACATGAAAGTACATTGACAGCTATCAAACATCCTACTAGTGCAACACAACCGAAAGCACTTCTTTTGTACACTTATCCTCTGTGCTCTTGTCTCTATAAAAATAATTCAGTTGAACCGTTGAGCCTAAAACTAATTCACGGAATCCCCATTGACTTTATTTAAAATGGAATTAAGCACTCCTAATCCACTACTACTTTGAAGGAATATGAAGGATTAGGTGGTTCAACAATCTGTTTAATTGTCTTGACATACTTCAGTGAGCTTGCTGAGCTAAAAAAGGCTTATAACCAATGTTAATAAATAAGAATTCACACATCCCGGATCTCAATAAATGAAATATTTCAGTTAAAAATGTTTTTTTTGTTGTTGTTGTTTTTTTAAATTCGAAACTCAAATAATGTAAGAATGATCAATGGATTATAGACAAAAACATTTCAAGGCAACTCATTATGTAGCTCAGTAGTGTGTGTGACCTCCAAATGACTGTATACACGCCCTGTTACTGCTGCGATGACAGCTAGTCTCCTCTGGGATCTCCTCCCAGAACTGAATCAGGGTATCATTCAGCGCTTGGACAGTCTGCCTCTTTACACAACAGAAGATGAAATTGTTTCATCCATCCATCCATTTTCTTTTACCGCTTATCCTCACTAGGGTCGCGGGCTGCTGGAGCCTATCCCAGCTATCTTCGGGGGGGAGGCGGGGTACATCCTGAACCGGTCGCCAGCCAATCGCAGGGCAATTCACACCTACAGGCAATTCAGAGTCTTCAATCAACCTACCATGCATGTTTTTGGGATGTGGGAGGAAACCGGAGTGCCCGGAGAAAGCCCACCCAGGGACGGGCAGAACATGCAAACTCCACACAGGCGGGGCCGGGATTTGAACCCCGGTCCCCAGAACTGTGAGGCAGATGTGCTAACCAGTCGTGCATCGTGCCGGCTGAAATTGATTCACATTGGCTAATGCTTTCACGAGTGTCACAGACTTGAAGTTACATGAAGTTGAATGTCTCTCCCTTTTGTTAGTTCTGTGTTTGCTGAAGAACAAAGATTATATTGTATTTGGGTGTTTGTACAAAGTATACTGTAAGTTTATTTATTTATGTATTTATTTCAGTCTGTAGCACTGCAGAAGAAGCTTCATCACTTGGAAGTGCAGCTGAATAATGAGAAGCAAGCCAAAGACGATCTGGAGCACAAATTTAGGTACATGAGCTGAAGCTGACAAAGCCTGACTCATTGATGAGACTAAAGTTTCTTATAATTATTTATCTGTATCACTTCAGAGCTGCCACTAGTCGTCTGGACAAAGTCTCGAAAGAACTTGAAGATGAGGTAGAACAATAAGTGATGAGAAACTTGCTGTACAGACAGATTTGACTTGAATATTTTACATTGCAATATTTTGCTGGAGATACAATCTAGTTTTCCTTCTAGGATAGTTGAGCTTTACACGCTGAATTAATTTTCATTGTTTTTTTGGTAGTTTTTAGTTTGTTTCAGTTGAATGAGAGTGCTTCTGAAATGGTAACAACCACATAAAATGTCTGTGGGGTGTTAAAGACTGAATTTTATTATCATTTGTCATTAAAATAGTGATAAAATCACAGGACTGAGAAACGAACACTATTTACATTTAGTGCAACACAAATGGTTACTTTTAGGTGACTAGCAGGAAGAATTTGGAGTCAAGCATGAGGCAGCTGGAAAGGGAGAAGGCCCTTCTGCAGCACAAGAGCATGGAGAGCCACCGCAAGGCTGAGAGCGAAGCTGACAGGAAACGCTGTCTGGAAAATGAAGGTGACAACAGAAAGTAACTATATGACTTCATGCCATTACATTTTTGGGATCCTTCTTAAAAGGCAGTCATTGAATAAATGTGATGACTAATAAAATCATTCAAATCAACACAATTAACATATTATTGCGATAATTGAAAATGAATATAGTTGTCTTTAATTTTAAAACTTTATCAGGAGCTTTTTATTCTTGGTTAAGGTGAAGAAACAATGAGTCATGTGATAAAGTGGCCTATACTTTTATTATACCTTGTTTTCCAGTCAACAACCTCCGTGATCAGCTAGATGACCTAAAAAGAAGAAATCAGAATTCACACATTTCTAATGAAAAGAACATTCATCTGCAGAAACAGGTCAGTCAGTTTTTTTCAGGTCAGGGCTTTTTTTTCTTGAATATATTTACATATTCTTCATTTATATTTTCATTTTCAGGTAAATATGAACAAAACGTATGCATAGCAATGTTCTCTAACAGTTTACGTGCTTTGCAAGCCACAGATTAAAGTTACTAGTGCTTGGCTTCTCTACACACTGAAGTTGCTAAATTGCTTTATGCTTTCCTGTCAAAATTTTAGATTAAGAAGAGTTTTTTTTTTGTTTCAACATTATTCTCTCTCAGCTGGAAGAAGCCAACATATTGCTGCGGGCTGAATCTGAGTCTGCAACGAGGCTCCGTAAAACCCAGACAGAGAACAGCAAACAGCTGCAGCAGCTGGAGGTGAACACGCGAGAGCTGCAGGACAAATGCTGTCTGCTGGAACGCAGCAAGTTAAGCCTCGAGAAGGAATGCATCAGCCTGCAGGCCGCCCTGGAGACAGAACGCAGGGAGCACAGCCAGGGCTCAGAGACCATCAGTGACTTGATGGGTGCGTAAGATTAATGCTTTACTCAGCACAGGAGTTGGACGCCACAGTTCTAAACGACCAACACTTACAGCTTCAAAAATCACCTTAAACATTTGAGAATGAATTTGTGCAAGAAAGGTTAATTGTACACTTGTTGGGATAAATTTAATTTGTTCTGTACCGCTGATACCTGACTAAAGAAACAAAATTTAACTACCTTAGAATCAATTTTATCTCATTGTGTAAATTAAAGTGTGGTTATGTGATCCTTGTAAGGTTGCCAATTTTTATTTAACCAGGATACAAACTTGCACAAATGTTTGCAGTTATTAAAAGAGAAAAACTGAAATATCAGTATTCAGACCCTTTGCTGTGAGACTCATATATTTAACTGGTGCTGTCCATTTCTTCTGATCATCCATGAGATGGTTCTACACCTTCACTGGACTCCAGCTGTGTTTGATTATACTGATTGGACTTGATTTGGAAAGCCACACACCTGTCTTAAGACCTTACGGCTCACAGTGCATGTGAGAGCAAATGAAAATCATGAGATCAAAGGAACTGCCTGAAGAGCTCAGAGATAAAATTGTGGTAAGGCACAGATCTGGCCAAGGTTACAAAAAAATTCTGCTGCACTTAAGTTTCCTAAGAGCACAGTGGCCTCCATAATCCTTAAATGGAAGACGTTTGGGACGACCAGAACCCTTCCTAGAGTTGGCCGTCCGTCCAAACTGACCCATCGAGGGAGAAGAGCCTTGGTGAGAGAGGTAAAGAAGAACCCAAAGATCACTGTGGCTGAGCTCCAGAGATGCAGTTGGGAGATGGGAAAAAGTTCTAGAAAGTCAACCATCACTGCAGCCCTCCACCTGTCGGGGCTTTATGTCAGAGTGGCCTGACGGAAGCCTCTTCTCAGTGCAAGACACATAAAAGCCCGCATGGAGTTTGCTTAAAAAAAAAAAAAAAAAAACACCTGAAGGATTCCAAGATGGTTAAAAAATAAGATTATCTGGTTTTATGAGACCAAGGTAGAACTTTTTGGCCTTAATTCTGAGCGGTGTGTGTGGAGAAAACCAGGCACTTCTCATCACCTTTCCAATGCAGTCCCAACAGTGAAGCATGGTGGTGGCAGCATCATGCTGTGCGGGTGTTTTTCAGCTGCAGGGACAGGAAGACTGGTTGGCATTGAAGAAAAGATGAATACGGCCAAGTACAGGGATATCCTGGACAAAAACCTTCTCCAGAGTGCTCAGGACCTCAGACTGGGCCGAAGGTTCACCTCGCAACAAGACTATGACCCTAAGCACACAGCTTAAATGAAAAAAGAGTGGCTGGAGAACAACTCCGCGACTGTTCTTGAATGGCCCAGCCAGAACCCTGACTTAAACCAAATCGAGCATCTCTGGGGAGAACTGAAAATGGCTTTCCACCAATGTTCACCATCCAACCTGACAGAACTGGAGAGGATCTGCAAGGAGGAATGACAGAGGATCCCCAAATCCAGGTGTGAAAAACTGCATCATTCCCAAAAAGACTCCTGGCTGTATTAGCTCAAAAGGGTTCTTCTACTAAATACTGAGCAAAGGGTCTTAATACATATGGCTGTCTGATATTTCAGTTTTTCTTTTTTAATAAATCTGCAAAAATTTCAACTATTCCGTTTTTTTTTCTGTCAATATGGGGTGCTGTGTGTACATTAATGAGGAAAAAATGAACTTAACTGATTTTTGCAAATGGCTGTAATATAACAAAGAGTGAAAAAAAATTAAGGGGGTCTGAATACTTTCCGTATACGCTTTATGCCATTACAACCATATAGACAGATAAAATAAGCACCGATGAAATAAAATCTTCATTAACCACACACACATTAGTGTTTTGGTGAACATTTACAGCCATATAAATTTGCGATAATTTCATTTCAAGGCCTCTAAAAACATTCATGAGATAAACCCTTTTTGTAAAGTTGTAAGTATTTGGAGCTTTAACATTGGAGGCCTTTCCCCCAGATCGGTTATGACCATAATTGCAGACGACAGGAAAGGGTTTTGTGATCTCTATAGGACCATGGTTTGTTTTCCTTTATGTTGTTGCGAAGACTGAGGAACAGTGCTCTATGATGGACAATACAATGCATTGAGACACTCAGCAGCACGTACAGGAGCTCATCATAGTTGAATAAGCTGTCTCCTTTTGGACTTAAATGAGAGGCAAGTCTTCATATGAAAATAAAAGTCATTTTAGTCATTTTTTTACTTGCTGAATGTGTGGCATGAAACAACTGAAATATTTATAATAAAATACCTCATTGGGGTACAATTTTATTTTGGAATCCCATACTGGTACTACTTACCTCAGAATCATACATTTAGGCTGCTAAATTTACTAACTCGTCTTCTTAGAACTTTCAGAGATTATGGTAGTGTGTCAAAGGATGCACCATAATGATTAAAAAGGATATAATCTGACCTCAGATGGCCTAGATAACTTAAGTCTATCACCTCTCTACCAGTCACAATGTTCAACTGTTTGTCTTCAAACTTAGAGACATTGTTTCTCTACATTTCAGTACTCACTTACACAATATGCATTGTTGTCCGTGACAATTTATCAGTGAAATATGACGAGCAAAACAAACAACACTCATTTGATCACCACTGCTGCTATTTGTCATGATTATTTGATTGCACCAAGAGTACCAACACACTAGCTGTACTTGCTACACTCAATAAATTTTAAACCCTTTGTGGTTATAGTTTGTTTAAGTTGAAAGTGTGTGTTGTGTGGAATATTTACTCACCATATCCATCTTGTAGGGCGTATCTCTGGCCTTGAGGAGGAGGTACAGCAGCAGAAACGAGCTCTCTCCAAAATGGAGACTGAGAAGAGGCATCTTCAGGAGAAGCTCACTGACTTGGAAAAGGTAAACATCATCATCACACCAAATACATGTCTGTTTGAAACTAACTCTCTCAAGCAAAATTTTTCCTTTTATCATTATTCGCTTCCATATGTGGTTCTGGACTCTTTGGTATCTTACCTTGGGCATGGGTGACAGTTCCAGCTTTGTACTGCCTGTTAAAACATGTTTGCGCTTATACACAGGAGAAGAGCAACAAAGAGATTGATTTCACCTACAAGCTGAAGGTGCTGCAGCAGGGGCTGGAGCAGGAGGAGAGCTCCCATAAAGCCACCAGGGCTCTGCTGGCAGACAAGAACAAGATAAAAGTAACCATCGAAGGTGCAAAATCAGAGTCTATGAAGGGTAAGATTCTCTAAGTTTACTTATTCAGAATTTGTCTAGTCACCGTCCTGATGCTTGGTCCATCCTAGAAAAAGGAAGAGTGTATGAAACATTTAATCATTGTGAAATGTCCCTTAGTACAGAATATATCTTGATGTATCCTTATACAACCCAGAGATGGAGCAGAAGCTGGCAGAGGAACGAGCAGCCAAGCTGCGACTGGAGAACAGAATACTTGAACAGGAGAAGCATAGCAGCATGATGGACTGTGACTATAAACAAGCTCTTCAGAAGCTGGATGAGCTGCGCAGACACAAAGACCACCTCACGGATGAGGTGAGTAACTGTTCTCAATCAATATTATATATATATATATATATGTATATATATATATATATATTATAGACTTTATTCAGTACTCAGATGTTAGTCTTGAGCTGTATGGAAATGAACACTTCAGTATACATATACTGACCACAACACGGAGGTATTGGTTTATTGGGACTCACATGGGTTGGGATTTTGTTTATTTGTAAAAGGAGAAACTGATTAAATAGAGTATCACAAAAGGAAAAGACAGCCTCTCTTTATTTGCCAGCATTTTTGTCCTGTTGTCCTTGCCTACAGGTGAAGAATCTAACGTTGAAGATTGAACAGGAGACCCAGAAACGTAACCTGACACAGAACGACTTGAAGGCCCAGAATCAACAGCTAAATTCTTTGCGAACGTCCGAAAAGCAGCTCAAGCAAGAAACAAATCACCTACTGGACATTAAACGCAGCTTGGAAAAACAGAACCATGAGCTCCGCAGGTTAGTTATTTTTTTATTACCACTTATTTTGATGCACGTTTCTTAGTTGGACATGCAGAGAGGATGGATCGCAATAAAAATGCCCGTTTTGTCTACAGAGAAAGACAAGACACAGACGGGCAAATGAAGGAACTCCAAGACCAGTTAGAAGCTGAACAGTATTTTTCTGTGAGTCTATTCCCCTTACAATGTTTCACTGTTAAAAATTAGTTCATTATACTTTTATATTTTGTAATGTGACACCTAAGCATCCCTTTTATTTTTATCCAATGCATCTTTTTTTATATGCAAACTGAATAAAACCATCAGCAATAAAATAAATAGAAATTATAAAAACATAAAGCAATAAATTCAAATTAGTGTAGCAATCATTTATTTGACCTGTGTTTTTTTTATTTACCAGACTTTGTATAAGACCCAGGTTCGTGAACTAAAAGAGGAATGTGAGGAGAGGAACAAACTCTTCAAAGAGGTGCAGCAGTCGCTTCAAGAACTACAGGAGGAGAGGTGTTTTAACTTTTAAAAAACAATTTCTGCCCTAGTGAGGATAAGCGGTTCAGAAAATGGATGAATGGAACATGACAATTGTTGTCACATTTCTGTGGGGCCAATTATGTACTACTCGTGCACTCACGGTCGTTGTCTCGCCATGCTGCACTATTTGCATATACTGGCCACTCATGCCATCTGCTCCATTTGCACACTGATTGAGGAGTATCTGTAACATTTGCACAACCAACATTGTCCCAGATTATCGCACTACTCGTCACTTTAAACCGCATACACTCCTTGCAGTCTCAGCACCCCTTGCACAATGGTCATTGCACCGGTCTATTGCAATATTAGTTATTCGAACTGCTCTAAGTGCTAGAGGACTCTGCATCTTTTTGCATCCTTGTTTTTTGTCAATGTCTCTGTCTCCAAAGTGTTCTGTAAATTGACCGTCTGTTGTACTAGAGCGGCTCCAACTACCGGAGACAAATTCCTTGTGTGTTTTGGACATACTTGGCAAATAAAGATGATTCTGGTTCTGATGACAAACAAACTAACAATTGACGATGATAATATAGCATCGTTTACATTCAGACATTTTCTCCAGCCAGTTTTTCTTTTTTGACATTCTATTGCTAATAGCAGCCTCTAGTGGTACAGTGTAACTGAGTTAGTTCAGTCCATGTACCCTCCAAATGAAATGACTATAGCTGGCTGGATACATTTCCAAAAATAATTAGAAATATACATGATTATGTTCAGAATCATTAATGTTACATACATGTAATATTTTCCTATACTAAAAGGGAAATGTTACAAAAGAAAAAAAAATCCCTGTGCCAAAGTTACTAGTCCTTTGTAGAGGTACGTGATAAGGTCCTGTTAATTCACATTCTAAATTACAGGCTTGATGAAGTATTTATATCATAGGTTTGTGGATGGCTGATGCTCAGCCTTTCATTTGTGAATCTTTCAGAGATTCTCTGGCTGCCCAGCTGGAAATCACACTTACTAAGGCTGACTCAGAGCAGCTAGCTCGCTCTATTGCTGAGGAGCAATACTCTGATCTGGAAAAGGAAAAAATCATGAAGGAGCTGGAGCTGAAGGAGATGATGGCCCGCCATCGTCAGGAATTGTCAGAGAAGGACATCACCATCAATTCGGTAAATTTTGAAGTCTGTATGTGTGCGGCATTTAATACTGTGAATAAAAGTGACGCACAAAGCTACCATATCTGTTGCAATATTGTTGATGTTATAGTTGGAAGAAGCCAATAGGACCCTGACCAGTGATGTCGCCAACCTGGCCAATGAGAAGGAGGAGCTCAACAATAAAATGAAGGAAGCCCTTGAAGGTATTGACATTTATTGTTTAACATACAATTCCACTAAAACTAGTCATCATTGCCGCGTTTAAAAAAAATACAGAAACAGAGAAGTCCAAGGATTGGGAGCAGCATATAATTCAGATGAAGCACACATTTGAGAAGCAGCTGCAGTCTGAGAGGACCCTGAAAACTCAGGTTTGTGATGTTGCAACAACAGCCATGCAAAGCTGTGTTTGTTCCAACATTTCAAGGTGCTTGTTTTACACCAGTACATTTCAGGAATTGGATTTTTAAAAACTAAATAAATGTCCATCTACAGGCTGTCAATAAGCTGGCAGAGATCCTGAACAGAAAGGAGATACGTGGTGGAAGTAGTCGCCGTGGCAACGACACAGACATGCGCCGCAAGGAGAAGGAGAACAGAAAGCTGCAGCTGGAGCTGAGATCGGAAAAAGAAAAGCTCAACAGTACCATCATCAAATATCAGCGAGAGATCAACGAAATGCAGGCAGTGAGTAGAACACTCTCAGTTTGGTTTTGCATTATTCACAAGACATTTTGGATGAGGTGATTGAGTTGGTATAGTAAGGTTTTTTTAATATGCACCACAATGATTTACACACCTTTTTTCAAAGTTAATGTTGGGGCATAATACCACCTTCTGTCAGTATATTTGATCACACCTGTTTCCTTTTTAATTGTGCTTTGTAGCAATTGGCAGATGAGAGTCAGATGCGCATTGAGCTCCAGATGGCTCTGGACAGTAAAGACAGTGACATTGAGCAGCTGAGGAATCTCCTCCAGTCACTCAGTGTTCAATCAATGGACTCTGCCAGCATCAGTAGTGGACCGGATTTTGATGCAGATGATGCCTTTACAGGTAAAAGTAAATTAAGAGATGCACTATAAACTGTATTCACATAAAATACATTTTTAAAACAGCATTTACTCGGAGTTCAATTAAAAATATAAATCATCCTTACATGAGCCTAAGGATTAATTTTTCTCTTAGAAACAAGACTTGAAGGGTGGCTTTCCCTCCCTGTGCGTAACAACACCAAGAAGTTTGGATGGGAGAAAAAGGTAAACAAAAACTGATAAGTGAAACGTAAAATGGGAATTTTTAAAAAAATTTTTTTTAATCATGTTCTCTCCTCTTGCTGTAGTATGTTGTTGTGAGCAGCAAGAAGATTCTCTTCTACAAGAGCGAACAAGACAAAGAGCAGTCCATTCCTTATATGGTGCTTGATATAGAGTGAGTACAGCACCTGAATCGAACTGCAGAAACACTAGGTCGGTTGTCAATTACATGAGTTTGATTACTTCCTGAGAGTGAAGCCTGTATCACTCAGTAGTGCAGCAGGGGGCATATATGATTCCTTTTTTTTTTCTCTGCACAGCAAACTCTTCCATGTGAGGCCTGTCACTCAAACAGATGTGTACCGAGCTGATGCCAAGGACATTCCAAGAATATTCCAGGTTTGTAATTGCAACGTCACTCTTTGAGGACATACACTACATTTAAAGATACACTCCCCTCCAAAAGTACTGGAACAGTGAGTTTATTTTTACTGACTGAGTGGTTTGGCATTTAAAGATGAATATGGGACATGGGTTTTTGTTTCCAGGTATTTACCTCTGCATCTGATACACAACTTAGATGATTATTTGTAACAAAACTAAAGCTATATGACTTAATATTCAGTTGCAAATCCTTCGCTTTTAATAGGCGAATCAAGCCTTTACTTGGTCTACCTGTTCGACGTCAGTTACTCAGTACATCAGTGGTTTCTTTCTTAATCAAGACGTCCAAATGGTTGTATTGTCTGTGGACAATGTTTTTGGCTCTGATAGTGTTTTCATCTTTTCTCAGTTGCATAATTACTTGTGATCCACCATTAGACAACTGTCTCATTACACCTCTAATTAGTACAACTGTTCTTTACTTACTATCTTCTTAGTTGTGTCTCTGATCCAGATGTGAAACATTGATCTCTTGTTTCATATTCATCTTTTGATGTCAAAGCCAAATGCCTGACAGTGTGCAGCCCAAATAAAGAAATTGGCCAATCGCACCCACCGGGGCACGGAACACACAAACTGATGAGGACAAGCTGTAGAGAGACGTCGGATCCAACATATTTTTGCTGGCTTTCTCGCGCTGGGCCTTGTCATTGGTCTGTGCATCCTTCACACTTGAGCTGAAATGAAATGAACTACACCAGACATCACATGCACGTGCACCGAGGCCCAACCTCTTCAAGCGGTCTCGGTTGTTGGTTGTGCACCAGGGTTAAGGTGATAGCATTAACACGTAACCAAACCAAGCAACTCGTACCACAGTTCATTTTAACCGAACCACATCTGACAAGAGTATAAATCAGGGTCTCTATGTCATCAGCAAAACAAACAGAAACAAGGCAAAAACCAAGTACTTTAGAACAAAAAGATCCAATACTACACTGTTGCTGATGTATGGATTTTCCTACTGAACTGGAATGGATTCAAAAGAATGAATCAAATGCTTTGACCAGGGCATGCTGAAGTGCCTAAAAATGGAAAAATAAATAGATAATTATTTGAGAAAGATGGTTTAAATAAACATCAGTTGAAGACAAAAAAAATTTCGCCCCTTCAGATTCTTTATGCCAATGAAGGTGAGAGCAAAAAGGAGCCTGAATTTCCTGTAGAGCCTCTGCCAATCGGTGAAAAGTCCAGCTACATCTGTCACAAAGGCCACGAGTTCATCCCCACGCTTTACCACTTCCCCACCAACTGTGAGGCATGCACCAAACCACTATGGAACATGTTCAAGCCTCCGCCTGCTTTGGAATGTCGGCGCTGCCACATTAAGTGCCACAAGGACCATATGGACAAAAAAGAGGAGATCATCGCTCCTTGCAAAGGTAAAGTTGATCAAGACAATTTTTCCAGTGTAATAATAATAATTAAAAAACAAACACTTCATGTCTTCAGTGAACTATGACGTGTCTACGGCCAAGAATCTGCTGCTGCTCGCCATGTCTCAGGAGGAGCAGCAGAAGTGGGTGAGCCGTCTGGTCAAGAAGATTCCCAAAAAGCCACCACCACCTGAGAACTTTGCACGCTCCTCACCACGCACTTCCATGAAAGTCCAGCCCAGTCAGTCCATTAGGAGACCCAGTCGACAGCTCCCCACCAGCAAGAGCAGGTAGCAAAATACACTAATTGTTTCCAGGTTTTACTTGATGGCTGATCTCTACAATGGAGAAGTGGAAATGGAAAACTTAGAAACACTATTTGAGAGAGTTTGAATCAAAGACAAATTTAAAGGTGATAAGTTTGTAGATTACCTGAATGACTGATAGACTAGTTAGTAATGCCAAGCCTTCACATTCTTCAATTGAGCTGTGCTAGTAAGGTCCCATCTTGAAGTTTGTTGTAAATCCTGCATTACCCTGCATTGAGGTGTATCTCCATTAATTACAATATTGAAGTAAAGTTATGTATGTCAGGAGTTAAATTAGTGAAAAGTGAAACTCATTATAAAGATGATATATATATAGATAGATATATAACTCATTATATAGATGCATATGAAAATACTTTTCAGGTCAAATACTACTTAACTTCTATTAAAATTCATTTTGATTGTTTGAAACGAGATCCTTTTTTTAATGTTGGGATTTCATTAGTTGTAAGCTATAATCATAAAAACTGGTAAAAAAATACAATCATGAAATATTTGACTGTGTAGTGAACTACTGAGATAGATGAGGTTATACATGATATTCTCATTTGAGATGCAGCTGTTCATGAAACAGACTAGTCAGAATGCACTTCATTTACATTTTTAGAAAGCTTTTAGTGAAAGTGATGACTTTTTTTTTTTTAAAGCATTAATGGAAAATAATTTTGGAAGCATTATTTTCCCGTCTGTTTTATTTGTCTTTGGGACAGAACAGGCAGTACGGTATTCAGTTTATTTATGTATCAGTTGTGTGTACTTGGTATCTGGCCATCACAATTTATCTCCCCTTTCAGATTGGTGGACTTTGGTCTTCAAGAATGGCACTGGTCCTTGGATGATATTGATGATGATTGTGTTTCTAGTCATTTCTGATGAGTTGCTATGGTAACCCTGTGTGCAGTGTTGTGCAGTGCAATGGTTGCTGTGTGATCTATTGCGCATGGTTTGTCCTGCTGCATTTTGGTTGGCTTTGGCCTTGTTCGTTTAATCGTGTTTACCGTTTATTTTGACAAATCTGCACTTTCTTATCGATGCAAACAGTCTAGGCTAGGCCAGATGAGTTAGGAGTTGAACTCGAACATGGATTGTGCGTCAGGCGCTCTCCCCCAACATAAATGAGCTCTGACCTCACAATTTTCCTTCTTGATGATAGCTTTGTTTTCATTTTTTGAGGGTGTACATGTTTGAATATACTTGTCCATAATGTACATTACAAATATGTACTTCTGAATTTCACCCATGCCAGATTTATTTGCACCCACTGTGTTTTTGTAAATTCAAAATTTGTGTTTCTCCTCAAAAATGGATGCTGACACTGTAAGCCCTACTGTTTGCCCATTTTTGGACTAAAGTGTCTTTTTCCCATTTGCATTTATAACATTTAAAAAAATGTTTAATTCACTAGATCAAATGGCCTCAAATTGATGCGAGAAGACTCCAGCAGTGGACTATGGTACAAAATGATTTCTCAGATTTTTCGTCTTGGTTCATTTTGTGGTGGTGGGCAACTTGGTGCTAAAATGAACACAAACTTGGTGCTTTTCTTAGAGGATGGATTTACAGAACTCCACGGTGACGAAAATGGAGACAGTTTTCAGTATTGTGTAATTATTTTGCAAGGATATTGAATAAGATGTTTGAGCATTTATTTGATATCCTTGTAAGAGAACTTCCAGTAGTTTTACTAGTAATGTGCAGTTGTGTACTAGTAGGCATAGAAGTAGCACAAGTAGTAAAAAAATGTTGCTAGTAAGACACAGTCATTCTACTAGTGTGCTAAATTTTGTAACTGGTGAGGATAAAGAGTGTACTAGTACGTGGACCTTGAGCTGGATATAAAATAAATGCTCAAATAGCTTTCCGTAACGTCATGTCCAATTGTGTTGACTGGATATTATCAAATCAGAATAAGCTTTCTTGGCCAAGTATGTTACAAGACACAAGGAATTTGTCTCCTGTCGCCGGAGCCACTCTAGTATGGCAACAAATAGCCACTATGACAAAATATACATTTTAAGACATTTCAAGAGACTCATACATATACTGTACACCTCCAATATGACTGGTTATATTCACTGAACATATGAAACAACCTGATTGCGCAAAAGCCCAAATTGCAAGTAAATAAGTCCACAAGCGTCAGAACCAGTGATAACATAGAAGTAATACAAATATTGAATGTTACATACTGGTTAGTTGGCCTGGGTGACTCTTCTCCCCTGACAATACTCCACTGGCTGTTGTGAGCAATTATTTAGCTTATTTAATGAGACACACCTTTAATGTACCATATTTACATCATATTTTCTGCTGTACGTTTACGTAGATTTTCAGTGAGTGTCTTTTAAATGTCTGTATTTGTGTTTGAGTAGACCCGGTTGTGTAAACATCACCAGTCAGTGCATTTTGATGATATCAAGCTCAAATTGCCAGAGTACATCCGTGATGCATATCTTAATTGGTCCACTTAAGACCAAAAAAATATATCTAAAAAAATAAATTCACTTGAGCCATGCAGTGTAAATCCAGTTGAACTGACAAATGTTTTTTTTTTTTTTTTTTATAGCCCTCTTCTGAAAATATAATTTTGCAACCATCTGTCTTTATATAGCTAACCTTGTGCGGGAGGACTGGGTGCATCCTGAAGACGTTCCCTCTTAAAAAATGAAGACTGTATTACGCAGCTCTGTTGGCCAATCAGCACACTGAACTTCAATTCTCCACAAGCCACCCTCCTGCTTCACGCCTGACTTAAGCTTGACTTGACTTCCAGCACTTCCAACTGCTCATCTCTATTCAAGTTCTCACGTGGCTGTAATCGACTCGGGAGCATTTGACGTGGACATTTAAGTGTGTCTCGGGATTCGTGACTCCCACAGAACAAGATGGGATGCACATACCTCAACATTTGATGGACGGTCCCTCATCTCCTCCTCCTCTTCATTGTGGACCATGGCCAAAATACATTTGCGTGTTATTGTGAATATAATTAAGGGTTTCTGTGGAAAACTACAAACAAAAGATAATAAATCCTGTAACTTGTTGATTTAGTTAAGCACCGTTAACATGCATTATAGCTTTCAAGTTGTGTCCACATTGGTCACTTAACTTGAATAAGCGACTTTAGCAAAAGAGCCACCGAAGTGCCGAAGTTGTTGCGATCTCGACGGTCCTAAAAGAACAGAAATACACTTTGAATGACGGCTCCCGTTAATCCCACCGCGCGCTGCACTGTCAGTTCTGAGTTGTGTTGTTTACTGAATTGAAGGGATGAACCTTCTTTGCTTTCCTGATCCAAGCTCAGCACCTGCTGTTGTTTGAATGTAAAAACTGGGATGTACCAGAGATGAGACACTAGCATTGTATTCCTTGGATCCGAACTTACTTGACTGAAGCGCTTTGTTAATCACAAAGCCACTGAATGACCGTGCACGTCCACTTGTTGCCACACACGTACACACTGCGACACATTAAGACGTGTGTCATTCACAACTATGAAACTGAGGGAAGTATACCAATAAGCAGAGTTAAAATCAGTCAACATACTGAGTGGCACTATTCCATTCAGAGTTTTTCTTCAAAGGTGTTGTGATATTTTTGTATTAAAAGTAAACAGATGCAAGAGTTTGGGCACATTGTTGTGTGTGGATGTGGCTTTTATAGTAAGTGGAGAGACACTGTGTTTTTGTGTGTGCTCTCCTTTAACCATCAAGCATGTTTTATACATATAAATATACACAGTAATGTACACAGTATATAGTTTACATGCCATACAGTGCACATATTATTTATACAGCTGTGTCCACTTTGTATTTAAGGGCTTTACATTCAGACTGCATGTTCGCTACCAAACGGTTCTCTATAATAACCACTTCAACAATAAAGATGTGGATGTGCCTTTTGGCTCTTCAGTTATTATTTGTCTCTGTTTGAAAGGCTGTATGCACTCGGAGTAGAGTTCATTCATTTCACCAACAGTACCGATGAATTTCACGGTACTACAAATGTGCAATGAATGCTATAGAGTATTGGAAGAAAGATGTAAACTGAAGGTGGGGGGGAGGGGAGATTGTCAAAAATCTAACTGATAACACTTGTCTGATATCCAGCTGTCAAATTAGTTTTCTTCAGGAGCAAAAAAAAAAATTACTGAATGCATGAAATGTTTTCATTGGTCATCTAGATACTGAGAATGGTAGTTTGTTAAGTTCTCACGCACGTATAATATCGATATTTGATGTGATGCTCTATCAGAGGAAAAAAAAAAACATACGTCACATAGTATAAAAAACATAGTATACATCCACCGGCCACATTAGCTACATCTGCAGTACAAGCACTGCATCAAACATTCTGCCCTAAGATAACGCTGCAGTTTGATTGACCCTAACAATTTATTGTGATGTTAAATTGCACTGTATCATACAGATGTATTTGAACATCTTTGTGAAGGCAGAATTTCCAAAGGGTACCCATTAGGATCGCTAGATGGAGCTTCAGTATTAGTACCTCATGAGTGCAAGTGCACCTAATGTTGCGGTGGACACAAGAAGCATCACACAGCAAGGCAATAAAAGTACAGTTTATTTAAATATTGTTCTGAAAAGGACTTAACATATAAGAATGGTCATTTTGTCCTGTCCCACTACACAACACTATTTACAGTGTAATAAAATATGGGTGTGTGTTCTTTTTTCTGGACATTGGAATGTTATTGTAAAAATAATAACGGGAGTTAAAAGCACATTTTACAGGTAGAAAAGCTATTTACTCAACAGTTGTAACCACCAGGTTTAATCTTGCAAGAAACAGTGTTGGAACATTGCTCTCTAAAGTGCTCAGTCTTCTTTGATGGGGCTGCACCCATGTCTTCGGTAATAGAGCACGCTGAGAAGCACCCACAGGTTCAGCAAGGTCATGGCAATGAACCGCACCAGAACTGTGCTCAAAAAGAGAACTGGCGTTAGATCTGTAGAAACCCTGATCCATTCAATGTACAGCTCAATTTTTTTTTTGTGGGGGGTGGGAGTATTTTACATACTGAAATTCTGACACCCTTTACTTCAATCATGGAAAATAGGAATAAAAAAATGTGTTTATATTGTTTAAGTATATTCCACTTTTGTGATATAATTGCTTTTTTTTTTTTTTTTTTTTTAACACAGCCCTTTGCAAATCAACAGCCATGATATATGATATGCCATACTGTCTTTCAAAGTTATTTACCTTGCATGTCTCCAGTTGTCACTACGGTGGTGTAAATCCGTGCTGAAAAGAGAAGCGCGGTGATTGATGGCATCTAATACGCAATTAATCATGAGCGGAAATGCTTATCTACTAAAAGGCAACCAACAGGAAAATCTCTCTATTCATTTAACTTACTCATACACGTGTAGGTGGCCAGCGCCCAGGTGAGGGCGCTCACCTGTCCAGCATCCTTTGACCTCCACAGGCATTGCAGTTGGGCAAACTTACTGGCTGCACTAATGAACGTGCACAGGTTCTGAGAAAAGAGAGGTTGAAGCCAAGTCAACAAAATAAACAGACAATTTATAGTGTGTAATAATATACAATAGAAATAAACCATGGTTAACACTTTAGGCACCGCCTCATTGGAGGTTTCGATAATCTCATGACATCCCGTGAAAGTTTAATACTGAGTTTTGTTGTATCAATGTGTTGCTTTTTTTCCACATTGGTTGGTGTTTACAACAACGTTCTATATGTCATGTTCAACTTACTGTATAGCAAACTTCTGCTATACAATATTATCCATATGTACCTCTTAATTTGCACACACCAATGTATGTACATACCATATCAATCTATCTATAGACTGCAAGAATCCACACTTTTTTTTTTTTTTTACTGTATACACTGTACAATGCTTACATCACATGATTACAATACAATTTGGAAATATTTAAGAAATGTTACTAATGGCTTTCGAATATGCCGTTCGCTGTCTGGAGTGCCTGCCCACGCATCAACTAAGTAAATCTTTTGTCATCTGCCTATTTGTGAAAATGTGTCTGTGAGTGAGTCGTTTTGAATTTTGGTGCATTATGACGTTATAAGCCAGCTCATTTACATGATCAAAGCCACTGCACTGAGTTTCTGTGCCTGGAGGAACAAAATATGCGTGCTTGGTGTTATATTAAGTGTCATTGGATAATTGTCGGTCAATTCTATTTAAGTAGGAACCTGCCTTTGACTTTACAGGTGTTCCAATCAGAAGTGTAAAACCGTTTTTGACCGCTGTAACAGTGCATGGCTGCTGTGTAAATGTTCATGAAACTTATTGGGGTTTAATGATTGCAACGAAGGATGTATGAGAAAATAAATGAGAAGCGAATGCCATTGCTTCGTCCTTGACCGTTGTAGCGGCAAAAGCCAGACTTGCCACTGGCCCAGCGGTACATGGGTGAGACCGGGTATACAGGCTTGTTCGCATGTGACAGGGGCTCTAAACTAGCTCATATAACAAAATGCTGTTGAAAGATCCTTGCAGTATTTTGACAAAAGCATGTCAGACATGTACAACACCTGGGAAGAACTGTTTTATACATCCCCCTTAACATGATTTTTATGTATGTATTATGTATGCATTCTAAACTTGAACTACTCATGAATAATTTTAATTATGATTTATTAAAATAATAATTCATGATCAAAAATGAAACAAAACTAAATTACCTCATGAGGTTTAGCCCCCTTTACAGTCCTACATGGCTAACTGCAGGACCTTTTGGCCTTTGTACACCATCCTAAAATGCAATGATGTCCGCCTAGAAAAGTTAATTCAACGTCCACCCAATTACTGCCAACGACCTACACGAGTCGGTCATAGTGGTCATGGAGGTGCATTACCATTGCAAAATCGATGATCCATTTTTCCACTGTGAGGAGCCGCCAACCCACGACAAAGCTGAACGTGTGACATTAAGGTGCATGACACGAAGGTAACAACACAGGCTTGTGGGTCACGAAAACGTTTCTCAATGTGAACAATTCCAAAAAAGAGACTGAGGCAGAAGAATACACAACACTGTACAGAAGGCTGTCCTGAAGTCTGCCGCCGTAGAGAAGAATCAAGAGCAGAAGAACGACATCTGAGGAGACAAAACATTCCCATTCATCTGCAATACTTTATCAAGTTACGCATGTTTGTCTTTGAGAGCTGGTGAACATAAGACAGGTAAATAAGATCTGAAACGGAGTGTAGCTACTGACTGGTTAGCGGATCCGCCTCACAGTTCTGAGGACTGGGGTTCAAATCCCGGCCTCGCCTGTGTGGAGTTTGCATGTTCTCCCCCTGCCTACGCGGGTTTTCTCCGAGTACTCCGGTTTCCTCCACCATCCCAAAAACATGCATGGCGACTCTAAATTGCCCATAGGTGCGTATGATTGTTTGTTGATGCCCTGCCATTGGCTGGCGACCAGTTCAGGGTGTACCCTGCCGCTCGCCCGAAGATAGCTGGGATAGGCCGGCGACCCTCGTGAGGATAAGCGCTACGGAAAATGGATAGATGGATGTAATAATTTCAGTCTACAACAGAAGTAAAGGAATTGGCCTTACTGTCCCAATACTTTTTGCAGGGGAGGATATACAGTATTATATATCATAGCACTGATTAATAACTACTAGCGGCATTTTGCGCACAAGACTACTTTAGACGAACTGAAAAAGTGCCACCTCACCTTGAGCAATGAGAATTGGATATTCCAGGTAAGTTGGCGGCGGGTAGTCATAATACATCTGGTATGTAACGAACACAATGTACCTGCGAAGTAGATGAGAAGTGAGAGTTTTGCACTCAACTCACATGACAGCCAGATTGGATGACAAAAGCAGTCATGCTATGCAAATGGTCAAGTATGTGGCTTAAGAGCGCATGGTAACAAATACCCACATGAGGACTGTGTTATTTCAACTCTGCTGACATTTTATGCCTGCACAATCTTATGAGATCTAACACTGCGCTACAGAAATGACTATATTTGTCCAAATTTAATTGGGATCTCATTAGATGGTGCAAGTTGTAGATGCTGTTCCACATATTATTCTCTGCATTTTGAGTTGATGTTTACCACATAAATATGCGGCGACGTGTGTTGACACGTTGAAGCTCTCATTCGCCAACGGGCATCGTTATCAAGAAAAAATAAATAAACAAACCCGTTGTATCACCTCAATAATTACAAATCGACACAACTGTGCAAAACTCTGCAGCATGCAAGGTGACAAGCAGGCCATCACTTACCACAGCAGAGGCCTTTGGCACTAAAGGGAAAGAAGTATACTGAGAAATGATAGCGCCCCAATAACATGGCTCGCACCAACACTTAAAACTACCACCTCAACGGCAACATTGTTGGAAGAGTTTCCAGTAAAAATCCACTTACTGCCGTGCGTACTGTTTTTCAATGGATTTGTTTTCTATTTACGATGTGCTTTTCATGTCATATTTGCTGTAGTTGTGACTTCGCTACTGTGTTCACGTAGGTTAGTGATGAGTTCTGAAATTCAGGTTTGGGGCCCAAAGTATTCGCTGCGATGCATTTCCTCAAATAGTGGCCTCCGCTCTAAAGGACGCCATACTCCAAATGAATCAAACGGACCTGCCCTCTGTCTTATGTGCCATTAGAGGACACAACATAATCATTACTCTATAATCGTAATCGTTCATCAATTCTGGCTTCAAAATGAATTCTTTGTTTTTTTTGGATGGCATCAACCTTCTAATGGCGGATGCAGTTGCAGCCTTAAGCAAAGTAGATGAGATTTTGACATGCCACCCTGAAAAATATCTGTCGATGGATTCATTAGTCTGTACCAATTCTGTTTTCAATACTTTAGATTTCTATTTTGTGACTGTATAGGTGTCTTCTCTTGCATGCTATTTTATATGATGTAGTTACATTTCCTATATGCATGGAATTGAAGACCGAATTGTCCTTATAGCGAATGTGATTGCAAATGGTTGGTCGTGTTTGTCTGCAAAACACAATACCCTGCACAAACAAACACTTCTCTCCTATCAATTCTAAACTTCCCACTACTGCAATATCGTTACTCACCCGATAAGTTCCAGCACAAGACTTTTAATGCTGAGTCCTGTCGTGGATTTTGCCCGCAACAGTACGAAGATTTGCGGGAACTTCAGCACCATGCACACCAACAATGTGGAAACATTGGCGACGTGCAACAAAGTGTCCGATTGCATCATGTTTCATCAATGGTTACAATTCCCAAATCTGACCTAGATAGCCATTAACAAGACACAGCTGCTGAATTGATGCGCTCTCACTCGTCTCGAAGGGAGCATTATTTCCGTTACGGTATTTCAAAATAAAATAAGGCACCGCTCAATGACGGCGAGTTTTCTGCCCGATGTTGCGAGTGACGCTTTTATTTTGAAGACTCATTCCTCTCGCTTCCTTGAATGCAAATTGTTTCCTGATCACAATGCGCTCACTTCCGTACACGGTGCTGTTATATGGTTTCAAAATTCCACTGCACTTTTTCAATAGACGGAAGATGTTCAAATTTAGCCCATGCCAAAGTCATGTTAGAAGAGAAATGAGTCATGTTTTGCAAAAGTATGACAGTAGACAATGCAAAGGCATAAACACAAACACGAGAGTACAGTACCTATGAATAAATTCCAGGTACTGGATTCTCAGATAGCGTACCAAGTACAGCAATTGGTACATATTAAAAAGGAATACATTACATGTATGGAAATAAGCCAAGGCAAAATGTATTCATACAGTGCATTTCCAACACAACTCCATGTGCTTTTCCGTTTAAAAGCATTTAAAAACGTACATTTTTTTTTTTTTTTTTTTAGGTACATGAAAACAAAAGACAGCTTACTAAAATGACTAAAATGTAAAGTACAAGATAGACCATTGAAGAAATGGAAAAGATCTAAAATGCTCAATCATAAGCATGAGAAAAAGGAATCGTTTTTAACCTGGACTTAAAAACCTTCCCAGTGATTTAACTTCTGTTGGCAACTGATTCCATTTGTGTGCAGCATAAGCGCTAAAAGCTGCTTCACCATGTTTGCTTTAGACAATCTGACCTGAGTGTGTAGATCTCAGAGCCCTACTGGGTTTATGCTCCATTAGCATTACTTTAATGTATTCAGGACCTTAAACCATTTAGCGATGTATAGACCAGTAGCAGAACTTTAAAATCTATTCTAAAGCTGACCGAGAGCCAGTGTAGGGACTTTAGAATGAGACTAATGTGTTCTGATCTCTTTGTTCTGGTCAGAACCTGAGTTGCATTGTTCTGAATGAGCTGCAGCTGTTTAATGCTCTTAAATAGGTATTCCAGTCGGAAGACCATTACAATAGTCAAGCCTACTTGAGATAAAGGCTTGCATTAGCTTCTCCCAAAATAAGGAAATCAGTTTGAACAGGATTTATCTTATTGTTAAATTGCATTTTGGTGAATATGAGGTGAACATTATTTGAAAAAACAATGGATTTTTCTTTGTAACTATGTATATAGATTACATTCTGATTACAAATAAACCTAATGCCGTTATGGCAAGCTGAAAATCGAATGAAACAAAACTGAGCACCATGTAAGGACAGGAATATCCCACCTTGGTCAACTCATGCGTCAAGAAGAGTGAGTTATCTAGTATGACATCATCTCTGGATCCTGTTTGCATTTGTGATGGCTTGCAGACCAGGATAGAAGTCTGTCTAGTCTAATCAGTTCACGTCCCAGTGGCGTCGACAATCGGCTTCCAAATATTTGGTTAGTGGTGTTGGGGGCACAATCGGAAAAGAGCGACGCATTATCAGGTAAAGGCTCGTCTGTCTTCAACTCTCCCTACAAACAGACAGCAGATAAAAAAGACCAGACATTTATTTTTATTTTTTTAAAACAAACATTTACAGTTTGAACTGCAATGGCAAAGGCCCCAGGAGGTTGCATAAATCAAAAGTCAACCAAAATGTAACATCAGGCGGGATAACCATGAAGCGATTTTTAACAATTTTTAAACACATTTTCAAAACGTGAGAGACCCCTGATAAGTGTGTGCTTACTGCACTTCCAGCGGGCATTGCACTCAAATGACCAACACAGCACACCACACACAGACAGTAACGATCATTTCAACAACAATCGTGAGAAACCAAATAGCGTATGCAGTACCAAGACTGACCTGTAAGAGGCAGTGTAGTATCCCAGGTCATACAGTCTGCCAGAAAATACAACAGAGAAAGAGTACTGTAAACCCCACTTCGCGACCGAGCCCTGCTACAAAAGCTCAATTTCTACAGTAAATGATGCCCCTCCCCATTAAAAAGGCTTAGAAATGTGTGTAGCTACAAAATGAATTAAATTCATATTTTTGTCCGAATGAAACTCCTTAACTCACTTCAACATAGTTCCTTGGCATGAAGATGTCACGAGATGGTGGCAAAGCGATGCTTTCGCCAAAATGAAGCGCCTCAATTCCCTTGAACATAGTTCCGTGGTGCCAAAATGCCACAAGATGGCAGCAAAGCAAGACATTTGTCGAAATGAAGCTCGACAGTTCACTTAAATATAGTAAATATTGTCGTTATGGCTTCCCTCGGAGGACCGTTATGACTGTGAACCCATATAAATGATTGTCTCATATAATGACATATACACAACAAATTGATGGATAACTACTTTTGAAATAGGAAGCCAATAAAAAATGTTTTATTGGCTTCTCTTACTCTTTTTTTTCGTCATTCTCTTTCATTACTTGAGATATTGTCATGTGTTGGTCATCTCGAGAACAGCACACACGAGAAGAGCAGCAAGTAAGCACACAGATTACCCCCCCCCCCCCCCCCCCCCCCCCCACCCCCTCCTCAGTTTGTGTGGACTCACTCACATTAAAAAAAATAATAATAATGAAGGTGTTTTTTCATTTTACCATAACCTTTGCTTATCTTCACACATATTTATTTATTATTATTATATATTTTTTTGGATACATTTGATAAGAAATAATTGACAGTCACGCTTACCAACTGGTCGTAATTCCGCAGGAAACTCCAATTCTTATCCCTGTGAAAGTATTGCAGTAGTTATGCTTTTGTTTATGATTCGATCTTTGTCGCTAGATGAAAATGAACTCACCATTCCAGAACCGCCGCCCTTTCGCTCCACACCATTTCTTTCCAGGCTCGGTCTCGTTTGACCGGATCACTGGCGTCTGCATCCCGCGCCGTGGGCCTCGTGTCTTTTCCACTCTGCTGACTTTTGGCCGCAGGTGCAACTTGCTTTGTTTTCGGCCCGGTCCCTTTCGCCCGCTCCGGTAACCGGTAGCCAGCAGATGACGCGCGCCTAACATTGTCGAAGTCCATTTTGCTCAAGAGTAAACGTGAATTTATTTAGAGCTATATACACTCAAATCACTGCCATTACTTCCGTGTGTTTGTGTTTCCAAGGCAACGGAGAGTGCGCTCGTGCACCTTTTTTTCCCCCTTAGCATTTTCGACGCGAACTAGTTCAAAGTTCAGTTCGCAAATATTATAATGAACCAGTTCAGTTTTTGAACGAAGTTCACCGTTCCAAAGAATGAACTATAACTCATAATTGTTTAGTTTGCCGAGCATCAAATACTGGCATTTCTCCATTGTTGTCACAAGGTCCAAAAGATCATCATCATCATCAATATATTGTTTTGTATATTGTGTGATTTATATTTAAGTAGCCTAGTCGTGTATACAGCTGCTTGTAAAAAACATTTTGGCATTTATCATTGTTGTGTAAGACGTATGACTGATGGTATGTACATTTGTGCTAATACATTTACATATCCTGGCAGAATTTGTCAAATATTGACATTTTATATAAATATATATATATATATATATATATATATATATATATGAATGTATAAGACTGATGAATGAACAAGGACCTTCTCATTATTTTCTTTATTATGCTGCATTCAAAATAAGAGCAAATAAATAAAACGTCACAGAGAAACCATCTGAAGGCAATACTGCTCTAAAAAAAAAAATGGCCACAGTAGTTTTTCTACTGTTTTGTGTTGAATAGCTATTCCATGCATTTTCCAGAGTTAACAATATTCCTGTCTGTGTCAATTATTTGAGTCAGTCATCCACAAAAATCCATTTACAGTAAATTAAAGCATGTTGCTTTTTAGGACAACTATTGTTATAGGATTAAAATGTGATTAATCAGTATGAATTCATTACAAAGCCTCTAAGTAATTCGATTTTGTCCCTCCCATTTCAACAATTTATTTGTTTTATTTGCGGGGAATGATCCAATTTCACTTCCCCTAATCAGATGGCCTATAATACTATTGTTGATAGTGTTTAATAATTCACAACATCCACGGATTTATGACACGTTTTGTCATAAAACGAATTATCAGAATGACTAAATTGCCCATCAATTTAGACATTAGTGTACCTATATATATATATATATATATATATATATATATATATATATATATATATATATATATATATACACGACCACTGTACTGTATTAGCGTTTTAAAGTCAAAATATAGACTTTTATTTTGAAACCTGACATCCAAACCCGGATGTGCCTTAGCAGTTTAGCTTACTGATGGGATGTGGGATTGATGGAATTTCCCCTGCGAGATATTTCATATGAGCGAGGCCACTGTGATAAGGTAAAACTTTGAAAGATGTTTAACACCGCATGTTTTGTATGTAGAACAGCGCGAGGGATTGGCGTAGAGGTCTTTTTTGAACGATTGGACCAATATCAAAGCTCGACGCTCAGACACCAATTGAAAACGAGACGACATTCTTATCGCTTATCTCGTTATGTTTGGGTCGACTGGCTAAAAATGTAAGTGGTGCTTGACTCCTCGCGCTTTCTGGACTCGAGGCGTCACTCCCATCATTCAGGCTTAACCGGCATCTTAAATCCCGCTAGCCCGCCATTGTGAACGCGTGTGACGTTTGACAGGACATCAAACGAGAGGCATTCGAGTACAAAGAATTCCTATGCAATGATGCACAAGTTAAAAAACCACATTATTATTATTATATATATATTGTTTTTAATGCCGACTCACTGTGACAAATGAGAGTCATCCACCTGCTATAACGTTGAACTTTCATTTTCTTAAAGAGATATTCAAGAGTAACGCTCAGGTACATTTTTGTCACACATCCAGAAAGAGACACTCATTGGAGCAGGATGGGCCACTTTGGTACACTGTTAACGCTGTCCCACTACGAGGCCTCATTCGCTGCATCGTGGTTGACCGGCGGCATGAATCGGCAGCAGGGCCACTGCACAATATGGGAGGGGGGGGTCAAGTCAGTGTGACAGTCCAGACATGCACCATCAGTGGCAAGAACACATTTAGAGCAGGCAGTCGGGGGATTAGTGGCGTTTAATCGGAGGGACAAATGATGTTGCTGCTGTGTACGCACACTGTTTATGAGGAAGCAACTTTCTTGGACATTTTACTAACTTCTCACCTCCTTTGGCTTTTAAGATGAATAATTTCTCAAAAACTCCACTTGAACCTGGATCTTTCGTATAATTATTCACTATGGCTTCCTATTCAATTCTCTGGTATACATCATGTGGTCACATTATACAGCTTTCCTACGCAGGCATGGCACTCCCATGACTTTGCCACGATTTTGTACAAAATGTTAGTATTATAGTCATTCTGTAAATTTGCATGTACTGCTAAAATCAGCCTGGAAGTCACGTTATTCTTAAATTGGCAGATTTCTTGAAACATTAAATGAAGCCATTTCACTGTGTTGTCTCTGCTTTCTTGAGATTAGACCCACTTAGTTTCTAAGAATAGGGCTTCTAATATCGTTTCAGCGCCGAGCCCCGAGAGGGACATGACAAAGGATGTTTTAGAGCCTGTGGAGGAAGATGCTACCCTGGACTGCCTCACTACAATCTCTCCCCATCAGCGGCCAGTCATCCACCAGGTGGCATCTGCACCGATGCCTGACGAGTGTGGTGAGAAAACACGTGAATGCACACTCATGAGCTGCTTGCTTTAGAAAGTTTACAGGTTCACAATCACAAAAGATTTTACATTCCTTGGCAGCTAATATAAAATAAAAAACAAAAAATCATATAAAAAAATCATAAAACTTTAATTTTCCTATATGGTAACGTTACCTGTTATACAAACTGCACTGACAAAACACAAAAAGCAGCATTCTCTAAATTTACTGAGAAATCAAATACTTGATTGGAGAAGATCAACACCAAGTGTCACAAATACAGTATAAATGAAAAAAAAAAGAAAAATAAATAAATAATGAATGAAGTTTGCGCTGTAGGTTATTAGGCATTTGGTAGCTCAAAAAGCTGCTTTAAGAGATGAGTCGAGTCAGATTTATTTGTACAGCCTTTCATCACAGAGTCTCAAATGCCTTCACAGTTGACAAAGATCGACAACATCCCCTGATCTAAACCGCCCAGGAAAAATGCAAAAAAAAAAACTTTTTTAGGGAAAAAAGGAAGAAGACTTGAAAAGGGACCACAGATGCAGGAATCCCTCTTCCAGGCTATAATGGAGGGCAAATTGGCAACATTCCTCTCATTGTATGGTGATGGACAATGTTTGTTAAAAGAACACGAGACTCAAGTAGGTCTTCCTCAGTCCTTGATGTGTTTGGTCGGTCGATGCCGAATCCATACAGCAACAGCCTCATTTCGATCCGATCATTGCCACGAGGCCCCCCCACCCCCCTCTTTTTCCAGCCGTCACCCCTTGTCTATACCGCTTCATCCTCACAAGGGTCGTGGCCCCTTCTTTTTCTGAAGAAAAAAATTGGTGGAAAAAAAAATCTGGATTAAGCCCAAGTGATACTTTTTATTGTCTGTGTTTGTGTTCTTCCACCCACCATGGGCAGAATTCTCCTTCTTTGATCCCAGCGAGCCGCAGTGCAGGGAGGTTATGCAAGACCCCAGCACCACCATACCGGAACTGTTTGCTGTCCTTAGGCAATGGGTTCCACAGGTTCAGAAGAACATTGATCTGATTGGCAATGAGGTAATATTGCAACCCTTTTTCCCCACTGTGTAAGCAACGCGTATACTTCTGTTAGTCTTAGAGATGATATTGATCACTGGGGTAAAGTCTATAGGCAAGCACTCATCTCAAGGGTTAAAGCAGCAGCTGTTTCTTCTTGCTTATTTGAAGGGGTGCACGTAACAATGTTGGTCTGGTTCTCAAATGAGTACCAGTGGTTGTTGCTTGGTGTTAATTTTTCATGATCCACTGACCTCACTGGATGAACTTGTGTCCTTTTGTAGACACGTCCTATTCGTTACTTGTTTTCTTTTCAAATGAAGCAATAAAACATGTTTTTTTTTTTGGTCTGTTCAATTACCTCACAACCATGTTTTGTCCTTTTAGGTCTTTTTTATTAGTCTTAGTCTGAGGCAGTTCACAGTTGGTAAACAGCCTGTACATACATACGTACCTTAAGCAATAGACATTCATTTCGACACATTGTATATTATTTCATCCCTTGCATTCTGTATAGTGTAGGATACTGGACTGAAAACCCCTGATAGATACTTATTTTCTTTTTCGTGTTATTTATTTCACATTTTTTTCCAAATGAGGGAGGATTGTGGTCGTGCCAGCTCAGACTGAAATTAGTAATAATGATGATGAGGAAGTTGCGGGTGGGGGTCGGGGTGGCGCCATCGAGGGGTCTCGCACAGGGTGTCATTCAAGCAAGCACCGCCACTGGTTGACAGCCATCCAGCGGAGGATACAGTACACACTTTCAGCATGGGACCCTTCAATCGGCTGATTTGGCGCAGTTCTCGAGAGCAGCGGTCCTCAATCCTTTTTATACCACCGTCCGGTTTCATGTAAAGACATATTTTGATGGTGGGTCCGAGTCGTATCTGCTTTGCAGCAAGACCGCTTCGCCTGCGTCCTCTGCGCACTCAGCCACCGAGTGGTGACGTTTGTGGGGAAGTTCCTCGTGCGCCCCAGGCTCCTAGCTGAGCTCAAATAAACTGAGAAATGAAGTGGTTACTGAATGTAACGTTCACCCAAAAGATGAGTTACTTTCTTCGTTTGAAGGAGTTGTTCGTGGAAGACAGCACTACTCTAATCCCCTGTCTACATCTGTGCAAAAAAAAAAAAAAGACAATGCAAAATGCTTGGTGCGCAAAAGTGCACTGGTACACTTCAGCCAGGAACGCTTTTAATATTTTATGTGCTCATGTGCACCTGCGCACCACTTAGTGCATCCCTGCTTATTTATTAACTGACTCCATTGAGAAACTGTGCCTTGTTTTGCTGTCAGTATGCTATACTCATATACTGTTTTCAGACAAGTGCGTTCAAGTCTCACTCAATTGCCTGTTTTTTTTTTTTGCTGTGTCGCTTTGTTGGTTTTGGGTGTAGCAAAAAAATTGTTGCTCGTCAAGATTTTATTATTGTTCGTGATCTTGTTGCCTGTTTTGTTCATAGACTTCACTGGTCTCTAGTGTATATTTATTTTTTGCACAGATCCTTAACAGAGGTTGTGGCGTAAATGATCGCGATGGTCTGACAGACATGAGCCTTCTGCACTACTGCTGCAAGGCTGGTGCCCCGGGTATTGGTTAGTATCGACTAGTGTGTGTCAAATATTAAGAGAACATTAAAAGTTTGGCTTTTTATCATGACTTAATATGAACATAACCCAGTTTGGCATGGTAACCAGTGCTACTCAATAGTAATTCTACAAAATGCAGTACAAGGAGCTTACAATCAACACACTAACTGTTTATATCATTGTTCTGTTCTTTAGGTGATGCAGATACAGCGGCTGGTTTCGCCCGCCACCTTCTTGCCCTGGGAGCTGATCCTAACCTCCGCTCCCGCTGGACAAACATGAGGGCTCTGCATTACGCTGCATACTTTGATGTTCCCCACCTTATTCGCGTTGTATTGCAGGCCTCTCAGCCTGGAGGTAAGCAGAGGCTTGTAGTGCCATTTTTTTCTTCAAATTAAAGTAGGTATGGAGCTGTAATGATCTATATTTCATGGACAAGTTGATTTTATGTAGTTTTTGCTCAAGAAAATGAAACTGGCAGTCATCTCCAATAATATCAATCTATGTTGGGGCAGTTGGTAATTAACTAATTGCGTTTGGAACACCCCTTTTTCATCACCTAAATCAACCCCCCCCCCTCCCCCCCCCCATGATGTTAGTTGCAGAAGTGGAGACCAAATTCACTGGATAACCGGTGTGGAAATAGGAATGTACTATACTATTAGTGGCAGTATTTAGTCATATTTTATATATTGTTGCTGTCAGGTAGAATCCCCTCAGCTCCCAAATTACATTTTTCAGGAAATAAAAAAGACACTCTCATGAACAGCAGTTATCTCACATGAAAATTAGCGATTGGAAATTATGTTCAATCGCCAATTTAAAATGCTGAAAAATCACTAATTTGTTAGGGTGTCACTGATTAAAATGGTAAACACGGCGCGGCAGCTGCAAGACTCCTCGTCACAGCCATGCAATCATATGTCATTGGACTCTCATATGAATACATCTATAGCGCCCCAAAATTATGTTAAATCGCTAATTTATTATGCAGTTATTGATTCAAGTGGTAGAATACGGCAATATGACCATTCGTGCACATTGAAGTCCAGCCTTGCAAATCAGAAAATCCGCAAGCCGTGCACATAATAGTTGCAGTCAGCTGAGCCCCATGACCATACAAAAAGCCTTTAATATGCAGAGGTGGGTAGAGTAGTCAAGTAAGAGTACTGTTACTTTAGAATAATATGACTGAAGTAAAAGTAAAAAGTAGTCCTCCAAATACTTGAATAAGAGTACAAAAATACTCAGTGGAAAAAAAACTACTCAAGTACTGAGTAACTAGTGAGTAACTTCTGAATCAGAGCATGAACGTCAAATAAAATTAAAAATAACAAAATTAAATATGAATGCGCAAATTCAGATATTGCTGAACAATATAAACACGCATGTTTTTGGGATGTGGGAGGAAACCGCAGTGCCCGGATAAAACCACCCAGGCACGGGGAGAACATGCAAACTCCACACTGGCGGGGCCGGGATTTTTACCCCGGTCCCCAGAACTGTGAGGCGGATGTGCTAACCAGTTGTTCACCGTGCCAGCTAATAAATAAAATCTAAAATGGAATCTTTGTAAAATAACAAATGAAGGCAAATTCAGCTCCAAGAAATGGTTTTACATGAAATTGTTTCTACTTGTTCAACAGCATCATACTGTAGGCTCACCAGGCAGATTACAAAAATATGAACAAGGCTGCTGTGGATACAAAAAGTATACACACCCATGTTCAATTGCCAGGTTTTTGTGTTGTAAAATAATTTTGACCAAGATAAATCATTTTAAAACGTGTTGTAAAATAATTTTGACCAAGATAAATCATTTTAAAACGTGTGTGTGTGTGTGTGTGTGTGTGTGTGTGTGTGTGTGTGAGAGGGAGAGAGAGCGAGACAGAGAGCGAGATTAAGATTAAGATTACACCATGGCACGTTTCCCCAAGAAGCATGTTTTACAGTGATTTATGACCATACAATAGGGCTAATGTTGCCAGATGCACTCCCAAAACAACAATAGAAATATCTGCAGTTTACCACAAGGTGTTTTCTCATAATGTAAACATGCCCCGCGAAGCCCAATGGAAGACGTTGCGTGCGGACATGTGACTTTCTTATATCGTTTGATTGGTGAATTTGAGTCAAACACCACTATGGTAATCAAGGTGGATTGAAGCGATGGCCCCCAATGCACAAGTAAAAAAATTTAAAGTTTAAAAATAGATTGCGTGCAATTATTTATAAATGAAAGTACCGAGCGGCATGTAGATTATTGTAACGGAGTAAAAGTAGTTTGTTCTGAACATAAATACTTGAGTACAAGTAAAATGTATCCTTCATTAAAACTACTTTGACAAGTACAATTTATCCAAAATATTACTTGAGTAACTGTAAAGGAGTAAATGTAGCGAGTTCCTACCCTCCTCTTTTAATGTCACAAAATCGAATGCCTGTCTAAAGTCATCACCCAAAAATCTTTTTTTAAGTCTCATAGCCTGATAAAATAAATAGTACGAACATAGTGGTGTAATGTCGGGTCTCCGCCATGATGACAGCCAGCAGTGCCAATTAAAGTCTGCGGTGGCACACAACAGCGATCATACAAAAACTTTATAAATGCTAACACTTGTGTTATGTCATCTTCCAAAAATGTTTGTCAAAGGTGAGTGATGCAATCAACACAAGAAACAGTTCGCAAATACATCATTTAACAGAGGTGACTGGTCTCTACAAGGAACATCACAGCGATTGAACAAGCCGACACACATTTACAGTGCCGTGAAAAAGTATTGGCCCTCTTCTCAAATTCTTATACTTTTGCATAGTTTCCTTACTTTAATGGTTAAGATTATCACACAAATTGAAATATCAGGAAAATATAACCCAAGTAAACTAAACGTATTTGTTTTAAATGATTTCATTTATTCAGTAAAAAAAACATTCAAAGTTACCTGGCCCTGTGTGAAAAACTAATGACCCCTAAACCTAATAACTGGTTTGCCCATCCTCAGCAGCAACAACTGAAATCAAGCGTTTTCTATAACTGGCAATGAGTCTTGTATACAGTCCCACCAGAAAGTATTCACACCCCTTCATGTTTTCCACATATTGCTATGTTACAGACTTATTCCAAAGTTTATTTGAGTAGAGTTTAAAAAAAAAATCTTCATAAAATATCCCATAATGACAAAGTAAAAACATATTTTCATACATTTGTGTAAATTTATAAAAAATTTAAACATTCAAACATAATAGGTACATAAGTATTCACACCCTTTGCTAAGACACTCAAACTTAAGCTTTGGTGCATCTGATTTCTACAGATCATCCTTGAGATGCTTCTCCAACTTGAATGAAGGTTCATTTGATTGAATGGCACACACCTGTCTATATAAGGTCTCATAGTTGGTAGTGCATACCAGAGCAGAAATCAAGCAATGAAGTCTAAGGAATTGTCTGCAGACCTACGAGACCAGATTGTGTCAAGGCACAAATCTGGGATGGAGAAGGATGAAAAAAGAATTTCGGCAACATTGAAGGTCTCGAAAAGCACTGTGGTCTTGATTATTTGGAAATGGAAGAATTTTGGAACCACCTGGACCCTTCCTAGATCTGGCCGTCCGACCAAGCAGTCTAACTGGGGAAGAAGGGCCTCGGTCAGAGAGGTGAACAAACACCTTATGGTCATTAAGGCTGAGCTCCAGTGTTGCCTTTCCTTGTGGAGATAGGAGAACCATCCAGAAGGTCATGACAGCTGCCAAATATAGAGAAATTCTTCAAGAGAACTTCTCCAGAGTGCTCTGGAACTCAGGCTCGGGCATCGATTCACCTCCCAACAATGACCCAAAGCACACAGCCAAGATAAAAAAAGAGTTGCTTCAGGAGCAGCCTGTGAATGTCCTTGAGTGGCCCAGCTAGAGCCCGGACTTGATTCCAATCGAACATCTCTGGAAAGACCTAAAAATGTCCATCGACGCTGCCCATGTAACCTGACAAACTGATGGCTGAACATTTTCCTTCAGGAGTTTCTGTTAAAGAGCAGAATTCATGGTTCCATCAATCACAGGAAGTTGTCTAGGTCCTGAAGGAGCAAAGCAGCCCAAGACCATCACACTCTCACAACCATGTTTGAGTGTTGGTACTATGTTCTTTTTCTGAAATGATGTGCTGCATTTACGCCAGAAGTAGCGACACACACTTTCCAAAAATCTCAACTTTCATCACGTCAGTCCATATAACATTCTCCCAAAAGTCTGGCAATCATTTGGATGTTTTTTTTGTTTTTTTGTTTTTTGTTTTATTTATTTATTTATTTATTTTGCAAAAATAAGATGAGCCTTTATGTTCTTTTTGGTCAGCAGTGGTTTTTACCTTGGAACTCTGCCATGGATGCCATTTTTTTGCTTTGTCCCTTCCTTATTGTGCCATGAACACTGACCTTAACTGAGGCAAGGGAGGCCTGGAGTTCTCCTGAGTTCCTTTGTGGCCTCCTGGATGAGTCATTGCTGTTCTCTTGGGGTAATCTATATAGGCTGGCCACTCCTGGGAAGGCAGATTGTAATTGACAGCAGATTGTAATGGACAGCAGATTGTAATGGACATGTTGGTGAAGGTAATAGGGGTGATGAAGAAGTGATGGGTAAGTACGGCATCCAGGAAAGGAACTTGGAGGGACAGATGGTGGTAGACTTTGCAACAAGGATGCAAATGGCTGTAGTGAACACTTTTTTCCAGAAGAGGCACGAACATAGGGTGACTTACAAGAGCGGAGGTAGAAGCACACAGGTGGATTACATCTTGTGCAGACGATGTAATCTGAAGGAGGTTACCAACTGTAAGGTAGTGGTAGGGGAGAGTGTGGCTAGACAGCATAGGATGGTG